>NC_064646.1:424304820-424604820 GCF_023864345.2 Schistocerca serialis cubense
GGTCATAATGACCTTATAAAGTAAGGCTCCCGTAAGTTTCCCACTCAGTTGTTCCTGTTTCATTTCTGAAGATGTTCCGTTAACGATGACGAAACGTTGGTGGGTAGTTTTGTTTTGATCAGGCTCTCAATTAGGTAGTCTTAACTCAACAAAAAACAATAGTTAATATCTGGACCATGAGACAGTCAAAACTGCTTAAAAATAATGATTTAACGTTCTACGTTGAAACTAAACGCATTATTTGATCCAACTTTGCTGCAACAAGAGGCTTACTGTGTCCATTTGTACGGAAAATTTAGATCATCCACTCTTCAGATCATTCCTTATTTGTGTCTTCATGAAACTCGAAGATTTCTTTGACGGGAAACGTTTTGGAAGCGACGCCGGGGAGGAGAGTGTAGCGAACAACTGACTTAGTGGCATGGCAGCTGCAGAATATGACTCAGGAGTTCTAAAGATGTTGGGCATAAATAAAAAATGCTTCAGTAACGGAGGTGATTACAAAAAGAAATATCGTCAGTTTGAAGTACATGAGATGTAATTTTTGTTAATAAAACGATTTCTACACTTTGTTAAAGCCAAAAGGGCCTGTTGTACGACACTTGAGGGGTTTTGTAAGAGAAGTAATTTCTTAACTTCATTGCATTATTGGCTCCGTGTATACTATTTTGCTTGTACGGATTGGGCTTAATGTCACTACCCATCTTAACCCATTGTGGACATGTAATCTTGTTTGTCTGTGATAGTTATAGATACGAATACTAGAGTCCACTCACGTCTTTCTAGATAATTATTAATATAAACACGAGAGAGCACTCCTATTAAATCAGAGATCTCTGAAATCGTTCATTGTTGATTCTAACCTGATACGGAGATGTTTTCAACGGAGAAAGAGTTTTTGCTTTAGGTTGGTTGGTTGGTTGGTTGGGGAAAAAGACCAGACAGCGTGGTCATCGGTCTCATCGAATTAGGGGAGGATTGGGAAGGAAGTCGGCCGTGCCCTTTCAGAGGAACCATCCCGGCATTTGCCTGGAGCGATTTAAGGAAATCACGGAAAACCTAAATCAGGATGGCCGGACGCGGGATTGAACCGTCGTCCTCCCGAATGCGAGTCCAGTGTCTAACCACTGCGCCACCTCGCTCGGTTTTTGCTTTAGAAACGTGGTACAAACGTGACTATAATTTAATAATAAATGAGTGGAATCATAATTTCAACGCTTTCCACCTACAAGGAAAGACATCTACAATTTGCGGAAATACAACGGGAAAAGTTGATCTGCTGCGAGTAACCACAGGTCGAGCAGGCTATCAGTAAGTGATGAAACTAAGCTCAGTTTTACAAGCTGTTATCCAGAATCCTAAAAAATTCGGAATTGAATGTTATAATTAATAATCTTGAAGTGTCGATAAAGTGTTCAGTTCTTTCAGCATTTCTGTTGTTTTGTATTCAATGGTTACGATGTGCAGTGACTTTTGGCCCACTCTGTATATTCAGTGATGAAATACTCTTGAAGTAGTGAGACTGGTTTGCCTTTGTAGACAGCGGGAACAGATATTCATAAGACCACAGAAGGTATATTTTCGGAGGTTTAATTTTAAGATGGCTGCTGATTGGTCAATATTTGCGGAATTGCTGGACATTGCAGTATCTTGGGCAGCGTGGAGGGTAAAAATCGTAGAGGGAGACCAAGAGATGAATACACTAAGCAGATTCAGAAGGATGTAGGTTGCAGTAGGTACTGGGAGACGAAGAAGCTTGCACAGGATAGAGTAACATGGAGAGCTGCATCAAACCAGTCTCAGGACTGAAGACCACAACAACAACAACATATAGAACTAATACCCTAAAGCTATGACACCTTCACGGCAATTGTAAAGAGATGTTCGAGAATGTCTACTCCTCGCGGCTGTCGAACATTTTATATCCCCGGGCTTACTTCAGACCAAGCCACCCTACAAGCGGAATACAGCTACTTATTTTAAGGAAACCATTTCAGTGAAGCAACTGTGTAAACAGGGACAAGCTTATTTCCTCTATAAGGAAAACAAAAAGGGATAAGTGGATAAAAGCTTTAGAAAACTTGGATCTCAAAGGAGACAGCCATAAAGTTTGGAGGCTTCTGAGACGCTTAAACAATGATCTGACTAAGATCATTACACATCATATCACTGCCAGTCAAATAGCACATCAGTTACTGATGAACGGGAAGCCAACACATAAATCACAAAAACCGAAATTGCAAAGAGAAGAGCAAGAGGAGAGTAATGGCCTTACATCATCATTCAGCATGGAAGAACTACAGAAGGCTATCAAACAAAGAAAAAATGGCAAATCAGCTGGCTTGGATGATATACGAACCTAGCAAATCAAACACTTCACCTTAAATACAAAGAAATGGATTCCTCAAGTTTTCGATAACTGTGTAAGCAGAAACTAAATTCCAAAGATGTGGTAGGAGAGTCGAGTGTTTGCTTTGCTGACTCCTGGCAAGGAAGGAAATGATCCAAAGAATTTTAGACCATTTGCACTACTTTGTCATTATTACAAATGGCTGGAAAGACTAATTTTGTATCGCCTGTCACCTGCAATTGACTCCTCATTTATACCTCAGCAATCTGGATTTAGTCCAGGTAAAAGCTGTACTGGACAATTGATAAATTTCACACAGCTTATAGAAAATCGATTTGAAGCTCGTAAGGTGACAGGAGTCGCATTTGTCGACTTATCTGCGGCGTAAGATACGATCAGTCACCAGCTTCTACTAGTCAAAGTCTACAATCTGATCAAAGATTTAGGTCTCACCAGACTCATCACCTCCCTTCTGCAGAACAGCAGGTTCTTCGTCGACTTTAAAGGACAGCCTAGTCTATGGAGACTACAGAAGAATGGCCTCCCGCAAGGAAGTGTTTTGGTTCCAATTCTGTTTAATATGTACACGAATGACCAACCTATAGTCCCAAACTCCTGGAGCTTCTTATATGCTGACAACCTCGCTCTAGCCACACAGAGCAGAGATTTTGAATCAGTGGGTAAGAACCTCACGAATGCCCTTGAAGATCTACAACACAAACCAACTTAAACCAAACCCTTTAAAGACCCAAGTGTGTGCTTTTCATTTGAGAACCAAGGAAGCCACTCGCAAGTCGAAAATGGTATGGTCGGGGGTTGAACTGGAACACTATGAGACTCCAAAATACCTAGGAGTGACACTTGAGAGATCTCTCATTTTCAAAAAGCACTGCGTGAAATGCAAGTCGGAAGTCTCCACCAGGAACAATGTCCTACGGAAACTGGCCGGATCACAGTGGGGTAGTCAACCTGAAACAATCCGAACATCTACAATGACACTATTCTATTCTACGGCAGAGTACACCTGTTCTGTTCGGTGTAATTAAACTCATGAACAGTGGATGTAGCTCTCAACGAAACCTGCAGAATTATAACAGGTTGCCTGAAACCCACTCTAGTCGAATGGCCTTACCACCTGGCAGGAATAGCACCACCACCTGTTTGAAGAGGAGAGCTGCGAACAAGGATAGAAAGGCAGTGGAACAGCAAATTACTCATCCTCTTTATGGGCATGAACCGCATCCGCAACGACTGAAGTCAAGGAAGTGTTTCCTTAGGACATCAAAGGAAATTAGAACCACTGCTGAAAAAACTAGGATGCAACTATGGAGGTCTAAGACCTACCTTCCCCATGGTTGTAAAAGAGTTGTAGAAGCCTTACCTACAGGTCATGACAGGGAATGGACAACTTGGAAGTCCCTGAATAGACTGAGGTCCGGCGTTGGAAGACAAAAAGTTAGCCTGGCAAAATGGGAATACACTGATTCAAGCAATATTCGGTGTGACTGTGGAGAACAGACAGTCCGGCACATGCTTCGGTGTCGATTGTGTCCAGCCTCCTGCACAGAAGATGACCTTCAACAAGCAAGAGAAAATGCACTGGAAGTGGCCAAGTTTTGGTCAAAAGTAATTTAATCATAACTGTGTAAAATGTATGTACATGTACCTGTATGTTTGTGGCACGAGAATAATAATAATGCGATAATTCACGGGTATTTTATTAACCACACCTTACATCTACGAAAATATAGGGGATAGGTCATAAAGGTTTTTCTTTCAAGCCCATCTGGAAATTAGATTGTTAGGTTATATACAGTCTCTTGAAGATATTCACATAGTGACTGGGATGAAAAAGATCGAAAGCATGTTATAGCATTATTGGTTGAGAAATCACTATGGATAACTTAGTCGTGTAGTTTTATAACTTATTCTGTTTGCGTGCAAGGGAGTTTTTCCGTTTTTAAGTTTGAGATTTGTGATTTAAGTGTATCTGTTCAGGGAAGGTGACTTTTAATAAGTGCGAATAAAGGGAATGTTCTTTTTCTGTTTGTGATGGGAGCAGTGCGAGGACAAAACTCGGTGCTCGAACAGAACATACTCCTGTCCAGTAGTACCCAGGGAGCTGTCGAGTTCAACATCTCCATTTCATGGATCACCATCAACATGTCATACCGCCTCATTGCTTGAGACATTGCGCAGAGGTTCGGATATTGGCAAAATGTCTGGTGGTCATATCCCATCTGCACTTACCAGTAAATTTTAGCTGTGAACATTTCCTCATTAGTAGTATTCGAAACGGCTACCTCCAAATTGAATACCATCGCACAGAAGTTAGCGATGTTGGCTACGAATGCTGGGAGAGACCGGCATTTGTCATTCCAACGCAGTCTGAAACGCGACACTCACTCCACCTCCCATAAAATTTTTGTGGTTTTCGCTTATCAAGCTCGGCAGAGTATCTTTTCTCTGCCGGAATTTGCTACTATTTTTCGTTCTCATATTTTCCGAGCCAGGCAGGAATATATGCGTCTTTATTCTCGCCTTAATTACAATTCACAGCCAGTACAATATGTACCTTCTACAATGTGTCCAAAACATGAATGATCGCCACATTCACGCGGCTGCGCGTCTCTAGGCGTGGACGCGCGTGACTGAGCGTTTCGTATCAGGGCGTTGCGACGCCGTCTGCAGAATTTCAGCCGTTTAACGGGATGGAAAATTTCACGCCGAGGGAAACGAGCGTTTCCTCTTCTGTCTGCTGATTGGAGGAAACGCTTGCTCTTTCAAAAAAAGCAGCAGTTTGGTGATTAGTAATTATACCCACACCAGATTTTAGTGCTCTCAGTATGCAGGTGCGAGAAAGTTTAAATTTTAAAGAGAAATCACCGGGTGGACGAGAGCAGCCGCGGCAAGCAGTCGCTGCCTCCAAATCAAGTAAGAAATAATTTTTTTGGTGGAAACTGGGTCGATTTCGAATCAGTATTCTCCGTAACTAAGCAGCTCCATCGTTAGGAGCAGTGCGGAATCCTTACGGGTGACGATCTTAAATTCGTTTTTACAAATTCAGATGGAACCGAATTCGGCGCTTAGTTACGAAACAATTCACGCAACGTTTTTCCAGTTAACTGCCATGGTTTTTTGGCTCTGAGTCAAGAGCAGGCTTTGATGGTTCAATTAGTAATCCAAAGACCTGAACTTTGCATTCGAATCTTTGTGTGTGATTAACTGAGCGCCTGTTTTGTACTCTCTTTTCCCACTCGTTCTTTTCTGATAAACGATCGGTACTGTAGTATTGTTTACACGTATGGGACAGTAGTTTCAGTATTTTTATGTACGACTCATGTAAATGTGCTCTCAGTAGTACGCTCCATTTGCGAAATAAATATTAATAATGCAGCTAACTACTTCGTTGTACTCATTCTCGAAGTGCACTCCAGCACATGTCCCCATAACATGTAATGTTTAGCCCACTGTACCCTGTGAGAGAAAATTACTTAGTAATGTAGCAAAGTGTGATTCGTCACAGGCGTTCTGGAGTTCAATAATCAGAATTCCGTGGCGCAGTTTTCTCTTCGTGGTAGAGAGTAGGGCTGGTAATCGATTAAAATTTCATGCAACGTCCGGCGGCTTTGCACTTAGTGCTGAATAAAAAGTGTTTATTGCAGTATTTGTTCATAGTTAGTACTCAGCTACCCACACCCCATATTATAAGGCGAAGTCAACAACCACTTTCATCAAAAGTGTTGACCACTTTTAAGTTGTAGCATCGTATCTATATTTGTCGCCAGCGTACAAATAGCCACAAAAATAAGCCCAAAGGTGTTCATTTTCGGTAAAATAGGTAAGACTTCCCCGTTGATTGGTGGGATATCTTAAATAATGAACATATAGAGGAAATGTGACTCAAGTGATCTGTCGATCAAACTCTTAAGACAAAAATGGATGTAGTAGAATAATTAAAGGTGGTAGAGGTAATACATTGTAGATAAAAGCTTTCTTTAAAAAAGAAAAGAAAAACATAGGTTATCCCCCGACAAACCATGAATATTGCTGATGGCTTGGGTTTTGTTGGTCAGAGAGGCAGGTAGCCGTAGCTACTATCTCTTGAGAGGCTACACTAACGTATTCCTTAAGACGAGCAGGTCTTTTCAGAAGTTGCAGAGACAACAGTCTGGAAAATTGACTATTCCAGCCTTTTAACGTTAATCAAATGTTTCAAACGGCTCTGAGCACTATGCGACTTAACTTCTGAGGTCATCATCCCCCTAGAACTTAGAACTAATTAAACCTAACTAACCTAAGGACATTACACACATCCATGCCCGAAGCAGGATTCGAACCTGCGACCGTAGCGGTCACGCGGTTCCAGACTGAAGCGCCTAGAACCGCACGGCCACACCGGACGGCCTAACGTTAATCAAAATGGACATGCTTTGTTGGTATTGCGAACAGCTGAAATCAAGAGGAAACTGCAGCTGCTATATTTCCCGAGGGCATGCAGCTATACTTTATAATGATGATAACATTCTGTTGGGTACAGTATTCCGTAGGTGAAATATTCCCCCGTTCGGATCTCTTGCACAGAGACTACTCAAGTGAATGCTATCATCAGGAAAAACAAATCTGATGTTGTTTGGTTGCGACTTCTAGGCAGAACATGACAGCTTTATGAACATAAAATCAAATACGAGTAATTCAGTCGCAAATCTAATAATCAGAATGAAGGTGAGCTACTATTAACTTCATGATGAATGCAAGATCGCAGCCGAGGTAGACACAACGCCATCTCCCAGTACACTCGCATAAGTTTAAATGCTTACTAACTCCTCAAAAAATGAAAATTGGGAATGTGTAATTAAATAAAAAAATCAAATTGTTAAGAGAGAGACGAGGATTTAATTATGATGGGAGGCTGCAAATTGATAGCAGGAAAAATAATCGAAGAACATGGACAGGAGGAGAAGAATAAAAGGGCAAGCCAACTGGTAAAAATTTGCGAATGTTACAATTTAATCGTTGGCAGCACATGATTTAAGAAACGTGGAAAGAGGATACATACGTAGAACAGACCTGGAGACACTGGAATCTTTAAGGTATATTATAAAATGGAAATACAGATTCAGAAACCATATTTTAAACTGAAAAACAATTACAGGAGCAAATATAGACGAGCACTATATTTTATTGGTTGTGAAAAGGGGATGAAAACGAAGAAATTACAAAAAAGAAATTTAAGGAGTTGGGACACAGGTAAATTGAAAGAACCAGTGGGTGTTGAGAGTTTCAAAGGAAGCCTTAGTGAAAGATTGATGAAACAGGGGAAAGGAAAATTAAAAAAATGTTTAAATGTGTGTGAAATCTTATGGGACTTAACTGCTAAGGTCATCAGTCAATAACCTTACATACTACTTAACGTAAATTATCTTTAGGACAAACACACACCCATACCATAGGGAGGACTCGAACCTCCGCCGGAACCAGCCGCATATTCCATGACTGCAGCACCCTACAGCGCTCGGCTAATCCCGCACTGCGAAAGGAACAGAATAAAGACGAATGGGAACTTTGAGAGATGACACAGTGAAGAAAACAGAACATGAAACATTCTACATATGAGACACAATAGAAAACATTGGATAACACGTATGAAACTGAATTTGATAGCTGGAAGGGGAAAATGTAAAAATGTAACAGATAAATTAAGCAAACGGGAATGAAGAAGTCTAAAAGTGAACCTCGCAGGAAGTTCAAAATGGTGAAGCAGAAATGGTTACCAGACAAATGCGAAGCCGTAGAACTATGCATTCCCATGGGAAACAAATATGTTACCAACGGGAAAATCAGGAAAACCTTTGGAGAAAAGAAGCCTAGGTTCATCAATTTTAGGAACTCAGATAGCAATCCAATACAAAACAGATTGATAAAAATAAATATGAAGTCAGATAGCAAGAGGCGCGAGAGGGGAGTGGTGGAAAGTTGTGAGGCTATGTTACCAAGATGGTGGCCGTTTTGGAAATCATCAACTTGAATGCAACTCATGATATTCAAATATTAAAACAATATTCAAATATTAAAACAGATAGAGCATACACGGAATAAACAATGGCTCTTTTCTCACAAGAAGAGTAATTCTCGAGTTACGGCTGATGTTTGCTCTGTACAGGTGGCTTGAAAGTTGATGGCGTTAACACAAGCCGACGCATTGAGACCTTCTCGATAACTGGAGAGAACATCAGCCATATCATCGCAGAAAATTTCAACCAATGTAATCTATGCAGGCCATTCGTTACCCACAATACGGAACTACTCGCGAAATTTTATGCAAATGCTCTGTCACAGGTAATTTGAAACCTAGACCTCCAAAACGCCTACAGATTAAGCAACATCAGCCGCTGGTGTGGCATCGTTCAGTAATGCAGTGCTCGTCGTGTGTCGCAAGGCTCTATGATCAGCCTTATACCAGTGATGACAATTTAGGCAACATATGAACGACACACTCAAAAATGCAAAAGTTACTGACAAAATCGTCCTGGACTGAAGAAAAGTGCAATGAAAAATTATTGAGAGAAGGGGACAACAATGGGAATTTGAATTGAGGAGGGAGGCGTGCTAGGATAGTCCGTGCAGTTGTGCAAAGCCACTGAGCCAGGGTGCATCTGCTTGGTGAGCAACTGTACAGGTTTCAAATCCCGGCTCTGGTGAAAATTTTCATTCGTCGCTTCTGTCTGCATGTATACTAAAAGAAGCTACAGAGCAAAGGGCATTGTTGGATATGACACAGAGAAGCCAAACTACGGCACTGGACATATCTCGAAAGAAAAAATGCAGAGGATAAAAAACAGAAGCATTCCCAGAATGTCCCTATTATGAAGCGTTACCCGTGGAATTAACTGCAGCAACTACGACATGGTGAATACGATGAGGGACAGAGAAGAAGGGCGCTGCCTTTAGTGTCTGATGTCGGAAGCGGCGAGCCACGCACCTTTGGCGGAGCCCGGCAGCTGAGACGGACGGACGGAAGGCAGGCAGGCAGGCGGCCGCGGTGCCCGTTCTCCGCACACTGCTGCTCCCTCGCTGAGCCGCCGCTACGGAACGACAAGAGAAGACCCACAGGTGGCGGCGGTACAGTTGCGTAGGCGAATTTACTCAGCAGCGCCCGCTCACTTCTCCTTCGGCCGCAACCGTTCGATGTATTGCTGTCTGTTGCGGCGTGTATTGAACACGTTCGAACATGTTCGAGTATAATGACTTTTCTGGAGACTAGAAATCTACTCTGTAGGAATCAGCATGGGTTTCGAAAAAGACGATCGTGTAAGACCCAGCTCGCGCTATTCGTCCACGAGAAATGGCTCTGAGCACTATGGGACTTAACTTCTAAGGTCATCAGTCCCCTAGAACTTAGAACTACATAAACCTAACTAACCTAAGGACACCACACACATCCATGCCCAAGGCAGGATTCGAACCAGCGGCCGTAGCGGTCGCACGGTTCCAGACTGTAGCGCATAGAACCGCTCGGCCATCCCGGCCGGCCGTCCACGAAAATCAGAGGGCCATAGACACGGGTTCCCAGGTAGATTCCGTGTTTCTTGAGTGCCGCAAGGCGTTCGATACAGCTCCCCACAGTCGCTTAATGAACAAAGTAAGAGCATATGGACTATCAGGCCAATTGTGTGATTGGATGGAACCCATATAACAGAACGCAGCATGTCATTCTCAATGGAGAGAAGTCTTCCGAAGTAAGAGTGATTTCAGGAGTGCTGCAGGGGAGGGTCGTAGCACCGTTGCTATTTGCAATATACATAAATGACCTTGTGGATGACATCAGAAGTTCACTGAAGCTTTTTGCGGATGATGCTGTGGTACATCGAGAGGTTGTAACAATGGAAAATTATACTGAAATGCAGGAGGATCTGCAACGAATTGACGCATGGTACAGGGAATGGCAATTGTATCTCAATGTAGTCAAGTGTAATGTGCTGCGAATACATAGAAAAATCCTTTATCATTTAGCTACAATATACCACGTCAGGAACTGGAAGCAGTTAATTCCATTATTTGGGAGTAGGCATTAGGAGTGATTTAAAATGGAATGACCATATAAGGTTGATCGTCGGTAAAGCAGATGCCAGAATCCTAAGGAAATGCAATCCGAAAACAAAGTAGGTTACAGTACACTTGTTCGCCCACTGCTTGAATGTTGCTCACCAGCGTAGGATCCGTACCAGATAGGGTTGATAGAAGAGATAGAGAAAATCCAACGGAGAGCACAGCGCTTCGTTACAGGATCATTTAGTAATCGCGAAAGCGTTACGGAGATGATAGATAAACTCCAGTGGAAGACTCTGCAGGAGAGACGCTCAGTAGCTCGGTACGGGCTTTTGTTGAAGTTTCCAGAACATGCCTTCACCGAGGAGTCAAGCAGTATATTGCTCCCTCCTACGTATATCTCGCGAAGAGACCATGAGGGTAAAATCAGATAGATTAGAGCCCACACAGAGGCATATCGACAAACTTTCTTTCCACGATCAATACGAGACTGGAATAGATGGGAGAACCGACAGAGGTACTCAAAGTACCCTCCGCCACTCACAGTCAGGTGGCTTGCGGAGTACGGATGTAGATGTAGGTGTGTGTCGTCGACACTCGGCGTCTTTGCGCAACGGAATCAAGCATCTCATCAGTGATGTGGTACAACGGGTTCTTTACAAAAGTCGTCATTGATTCCGCAAACAGAAATCTTCCGAAATTTAGTTCGCTTTACTCATCAGCGAGATCCACAGCGCCTCGTGTAACGTTATGCGTATTTAGTAGATCTAATCGTCCACCCAGTATTGGTACGAGGTAATATGAGTTCGTTCTAAGGGTCAACGGTAATGGGCCCACGTCTTAGGGTGCGCCGCGGCAGTTCCAGCTTCCAGCTACATGACCTTTACAGTCGAATCCAGATACAAAGACTGCTTAGCACCGTCACCAGAAACGGATAAATCCCATCGCTGGGAATTCAGACTACGCGTTGGTCGCTTAAGAGGACCAGCTGTGCTAGCAGCAACGGCGGGCTTTGAGATTAGACGATAAGTCACATCAAATATTAATGCAAATCCGAAAATATTTGCGATATCATAAAAGTGAGACACATTCAATGACACAACAATATTTCCATATGTTTAAAACTATAGAAGTCAATATTTCATAGCGAATAAACTCTGAACTATCAACTTTTAATCGCTTCATGCGATTTCAGCATACGATATATCAGTTGATAGCATTGCACTATATCCATCATCCCTGAAAACTACTTATATGTAATTTAGTTATTGATTCACAACGTCTTTTTGTCCGTTTCCTTATGCAAATATTTGTCAGAACTTCGTATTCTCCACATTTACACAGAAAATGAACACAGCGTGAATACCACACATTCTGTCATACTTGTGTAATTATTGAATGAGCAGTTTGCTACTTTTCCAGTAACTTCATCTAAATATTGATTGTAAGTGTTATTAAATAAATGTGTTAATTTAGAAATTGCCGATCGCATATTTTAGCGGACATCACAATTGAACAGAAAATCAAACGACGCTTATGTTGAGAAGGCATAAATAATTGCTTAAACAACATTAACGAAAATCAGTTGACATTTATCGTGAGCACATTTGCGGATGAATTCTGGCTTGTTTATTTATGAACTATTACTTACATTTATCGTAATTGATCTGGGAGTGACACAATATTTATAACATTTTCTTCTTTAAATATTGTTATAGTATATTAGTTTAGTCCCGGAAGTGGTCAACTTGAATCAAATCATGGAAAACGGTAGGATCTTATGGGACCAGACTGCTGAGGTCATAGGTCCCTAAGCTTACGCACTATTTAATGTAACTTAAACTAACTTGACAACACACACACCCATGCTCGAGAGAGGACTCGAACCTCCGACGGGGGTAGCCACTCGGAGCGTGACAAGGCCCCTAGACTGCGCGGCTACCCCGAGCGGTATCAAATCATGTCTGTAGAGCTTAAGGAAGATATATTTTTGTTGATCTTCAGCCAATAGGAAAGCAGGTAGTAGCGGAACACTACGGAAATCAAATGGAGACTCGGACTTCTCGAGTTAAGGGAACGATTCCGAGCACTTCATGTCGAGTAACCTTTGTGATGCGATCGTGGAGATCTTTTGGAGGTGAACGTGCGCTATCATACTTCTGAAGGTACTTGGTGTTTCGAGAGGTCTCAATTTTCTCCCAGTGTAGAACTTCTTCCACTCGTATCATGGAATCGAAGATAGAAAGAGTATGAGTTACAGTTCATTGTATCGCCTGAGTTGTGAATCATCATGTTGAACTCTGAGCTGTTTTGAGTTGATGATTATTTCTTGTACTGTGATTACGAAATGAACTTCGTTTTTATGCATCTTTTATAACTGTTTCATTGTGAATTTTGCTGTCATTCTCGTAAAGCTCCCAACGTAACTTAACTGCACTAGATAATGGTATTTCTGTCTGTATTATACTTGATTGTCGTAGGACCACTCCTCGTTTACCTGGGATGTCCTTTCATCAATAACCATTATTCAGTATAATTCTTTGTCGTTTACATCAATTACAAATTTCAGTAAGTCATTCATTTATTTTTTATATTTCTCTCTATTGTATTACCTCGCAATTCTAGCGAGTACATAGAGTGTTTGACTCCACGATCACAGCGACACGTTTTAATTGCAGTGAATCAGCTGTGGGGCGTGAAAGCAGACTTGCGCACCTCGATCCTATGACTGTATCAGCTATTCTTTTCAAACAGAGCCATGCATAGCCTCAGTATCTAAATTACAAGTAACCGCAGATAAAGACGCAGATAGTTTACTAGTGAAAACGCTGTTTAGCAGACCAGCTGCACAGCAGTAACCGTTAGATACCGTCACACACATACAACGACGCTGAGGTAGATGAGTGGGACAAGTAAAAGTGGCCCGGGAATAGAGCTCCAGGGTACAAAGAAGCACAGTAGAGGAAACTAAATATAATACTAACCTTACTATAGCAGATGTTTTCTGGTGAACTACAGCCACATTTTTTGATGTGCGGGCACATTTCGGAATATTTGTTTGGCTTGTTCAAAACAGATTGACACCATTTTCTGTTTAACCGTTGCATGGCACTCTTCACTGGCAACTTGACACCGTTTAACGTCTCAGCAAAAAATTGACAACATCGTTTCTACGACTTCGTTGTCACGTAACTCTCCATAACGAACACCCGCTGCTCCGATGTGAGTCCCATCGTTCCCTTTGCACTGCTCTACTCACGCTGACAGCCCGCACTATGCTCCGAACCGGTGTGGATCACATGGCGGTCGTACACGTGGTGTGCAGGTCACGGCTATGTGCATACTGTCACGTCCAGTCATATCCATTTGTTATGTGCCCTATCCTGTACATCTACATCTACATGATTGCTCCGCAATTCGCAAACTAAATGCTTGGCAGAGGTTTGATCGAACCACATTCAATTTCTCTACCGATCCACTCTCGAACAGCACGCGGAAAAATCTTACTTCTTCCCGTGAGACGTCTGTTTCTCTTATTTTATTATGATAATCATCTTTCCCTATCTACGAGGCCATCAACAAAGTATGTTCGCACTCGGAGGAGACAGTTGGGGATGAAAATTTCATGACAAGATCCTGCTTCAATGAAAAAAATACTTTGTCTTCAAATTTGCTACCCCAATTCGTGTATCATATCCAAGGCACTCTTTCCATATTTCGCGATAATACAAAATGAGCTGCCCGTCTTTGAACTTTTTCAATGTCCTCCGCAAATACTATCTGGTAAGGATCCTACAAAGCCCAGAAATGCTGTAGCAAAGGACGATCAAGCGTAGTGTAGGCAGTGTCTTCATTTCCTATGTGTTCTGCCAGTAAATCACAATCCTTAGCTCTCATCCGCACAACATTATCTTTGTGGTCGTTCCAGTTTATATTATTCGTAATTCTAATGAAATGGTTCAAATGGCTCTGAGCACTATGGGACATAACATCTGAGGTCATAAGTCCCCTAGAACTTAGAACTACTTAAACCTACCTAACCTAAAGACATCACACACATCCATGCGCGAGGCAGGATTCAAACCTGCGACCGTAGCAGCTGCGCGGTTCCAGACTGAAGCGCCTAGAACCGCTCGGCCACACTGGCCTGCCGTAATTCTAACTCCTATGTATTTGGTTGAATTCACAACCTTTACATTTGTATGATTCATCGTGTAAGTGAAATTTAGCGAATTCTTTTTGGTACTCATCTTGATGGCTTTTCGTTATTTATAGCCAGTTGCCACTATTCGCATCATACAGATATCTTGCATAAATCATTTTACAATTGGTTAGGATCATTCGATGATACGACCATCTATAAACTATCTTTTCAGGCTGTTCAGATTGTCTCCAAAATCGTTTACGTAGATCAGGAACAGCAAAGAGCGTGTAACACTTCCTTGACGAACTCCAAATACTACTTCTGCCTTACTCGATGACTGTGTCAACTGCTATAAACTGTGACCTTTCTCACAGAAAACCACGAATCGAGTCGCACAAATGAGACGATGCTCCATAAGCACACGATTTTATTAGAAGTCAATTGTCAGGAACGGTGTCCAAAGCCTTCTGGGAATCCAAAAATGTGGAATCAATTTGAGGTCCTCTGTCGATGACACTCAATACTACGTGAGAATAAAGAGCTACATCTGTTTCGCAACAACGATATTTTCAGAATCCGTGTTAGCTGTTTGTCAATATATTGTTTTATTCGAGGAAATTAATACTGTTCGAAGACAGTGTATGTTCAAAAATCTTACTCCAAATTTATGTTACTGATATGGGTCTGTAATATAGCGTAATACTCCGATTATCTTTCTTGAGTATTAATGTGACTCGTGTCTCTTTCCGGTCTCTAGGCACGGCTCTTTCAACGAACGAGCTTTTGGATTGATTGGTCAGTGAGGGGCTATTGTATCAGCAGATTCTGAAAGGAATCTAACTGGTATACTATCTGCACCGGAGGCTTTCGCTTCATAAGGAGATGTAAGCTGCTTCGCTACACCTAGGATACGTACTTCGCAGTTGCTCTTTCTTCGAGCTCTGGAATAGCTACTACGTCTTCTTTTGTAAAGGAATTTCGGAAAGCCGTGTTTAGTAACTCTGCTTTAGTGGTACTATCATCAATAACACCACCATTTTTAGTGGACAATGAAGGTATTGACGGCGTCGTGCCGCTGGTGTACTTTACATACGATCTGAATCTCTGCGTTTTCTGCCAGGATTAGAGACTGAGTTGCGTTCTGGAAACTATCGAAAGCATGTCGAACTTGTGTAAAACTTCGACAGCCTTGGGGACTTCGCTTTCTTTATATTTAGCATGCTTTTCGCGCTGCGTCCATAACACTGTTCTGATCTGTTTTGTGTATTACGAGGGTTCAATACCGTCTACCATCAGTTTATTAGGTCTAATTCTCGCAAATTCTGTCGTTACTATTTCCTTTAATTCAGACCACGTTTGGACTATTCTACATAGATTAGGAGTGGAGACTGTCACTTTGGAAGATGTCAGATGTATTTTTACCATTTGTGAAGAAAATATATCTAATTTTTCGTGGGTTTGGATTTACGCTATTCAATCTTGCTACAAAGCCCTTGTGCTCATTCATCCTGTATCCGACATGGTGGTCCCTATTTGCTACAGATTACTTGTTGCTGAGATGGCAAGTATATTTTCACTAACATAAATACTTCGTTTTATGCCTACCACCGACTTTCAAGATGTATTTTCGCTATCATATCGAGGTCAGATCGTTGTTCCTCGACTACAGGAAGTGATTCGGTACAGCCCAGCACTGTCCATTGCAGATAACATACGAGCTTACCGAGTCGGACTAGATTTGAACTGGACTCACGACTTATTTGCGTATAGAATTATAAACCGGAGAAAATCGACAGTTTTGAAAGTAGTTTCAGGTGTACCCGAAGGAACTGAGAAAGGCCCATTGATGTTTACGAGTACTCGCCAGTATCAAAAGAGACGGAGAGTATTGTCAATAGAGAAGCACCAACAGTGGAACGGGTCGGTGAGGACCCCTTAGTGACTTCGAACGTATACAAGTCAATACGAGGGCGTGCTGCAAAGTAACGTCTCCGACAGGAAGGAGCGACACACAGCAGTCAGTCACAATCCCATTAGTTTTTACTACTCTTGCATTTCTATATTTCGGCTACAAATAGCCATATTCAGTGTGACTTAGTAGGCTTCCCCGGGGAAGTAAGTCTTGAAAGTCTCTTCGGACTTGCTGCCAGATCCTAAATTCAACTCGATTCGATATTTCGGCCATCCAACTGGTTACCATCATCAGGAGAATGCTGCTTCTGCTGATGAGTCCACCTGAGAACACCAAAAACCGTAGTGATGAATGTATGGTGTGGGATTCTGGAGAACAGAATTACGGGCCCCTATTCCATCGAAGGAAATCTTACTTGTAGGAAGTACACCACACTCCAACAAGAAACATTAGGTGTGTTTAGGAACAAGGAACAGAATGTGATATCAACACGAAGGGTGTGCGGCACATTTTTCGCTGGTAGCTAGAAATGAGATGCAGAGGCAATTCCCAAATCGTTGGATTGGACACGGACGAGATGTGTCTTGGCCGGCTCGATCGCCAGGCTTGACGCCTCCGGATTTCTTCTTGTGGGAATTCGTAAAAGACATTTCTTATAAAGACGTTCCAACTACACCTGAAGATATGCGAGAGGGAATTGTCAGAGCATGTGCTCGGATATGTGCCGATGATAAGAAAAAGTTGACCTTAATATCTGTGAAGCGACCCCACCTAGCAAGAAAAAACCATATTATGCCCCTCGTTGTCTCATGGAACTTTTGACCCACAAACTTTCCAGTTCCTATCATACTTTCGGAGTTATTCTTGGTGGCAATAAAAATAGTGATTCACCCTGTAGAATGCTAATAAACTCTTGTTTTACATTAAAAACAATAAGAGTTTTCACATAAAAATACGGAGACCACTTTTCAGCACGCCCTATAGATGCCACATGCCAAACAAATCCGTCATGGACGTTTCGACCCCTCTAAGGCTATTCACTCGATTGGTGGCGACATGATTATGAAGTAGTAACGCAAAGGAACAGCCACAATTAAACCAAGATCAAGTAGTTATCACTTACTTATGGACAGGGACCGTCGAGCATTGTGTAGGTTGTTGTAAAGAACCGTGCGAAATCAGCGGAATGAACCACTCTTGAGTTCCAATCCAGCTAGCACAGTACTGTCAGTAGAAAGTTAAACAGAGGAGGTACAGTGGCTGAGCAGCTCTTCATAAGCCACACATAGCGACGCTTCGCATGGTGTACAATGCTACGACATTGGGCGGTGGATGGCTGACAAACACTTATTTGGAATGACGAAGCACGCTATACATTGAGGTAGTCCGATGGAGGGGTTTGGATTTCATGAGAGCTGCCATCATGTGTAGTGCCAACTGTAAAGTACAGAGTAAATGGAGTCACTGTATATGGGTGTTTTTCGTGGTTATTAAGAAAACGCTAGATTCGTAAGTATATACATTTTACACCATTGTGTACAGTAGTGAACAATTTGGAGACACAACAATGCACTGCATCATAAGGCATCATCTGTGAAGCAATAGCTTGTGGACAAAAACATTCCTGAAATGGACTGAATTGCTCACTGTCCCTATCCGAGCCCACAGGAACACTGTGGATATGAGTTAGAGCGTCGCCGTCGCCCGAGACTCCACCATCCGACATTACTATCCCCTCTGGTTTCAGTTCTTGAGGGAGAATGGGTTGTTATCCTTCCACACCGATTCATAAACCTTTCTGAAATTGATCGAAGAGTTCATGGGTGACTGCCGGTTCATAGTGCCCTACGGTCACAATATTTCGGCGATCAGACATGTCGCCATGATCAGGTGCGCTGACGAACTGAGCTCCAGAGGGCAGGCTACCACATTATATACCCTCCCCCCACGGACCCGTTCCCTCTGGAAGCCCAGATCATGGAGGGAATGGGCCCGTGGGCGTATATAAGGTGGTCGCCCGACCTTGGAATGCCAATGGCATCCACCATCAAAAGCGTGCGCTAGACACTTTCCTAGATGACAATGGGGTGGATGTTGCACTTTGTACGTGAGACACATCTCAAACGTCATCATAAATTTCATGTAAGGAATTACTGTAGCTATAGACTAGATAGTCTAGACCATCCTGGGGGTGGGACACTAGTATTAGTTAAGACTAGGCTAGACATAGACAAGAAAGTAAAAATATAAACAAGTGGGATAGAGCTAGAACTAAATAAAACCCCGGTCATTCTGGTGGCAGCCTACCATCCTCTTCCTAGTTTTCCTATTAGGCTTAGGGAGAAGGTTCATCATCGGTGGAGACTTGAAATCCAAACACAGGGCATGGGTCTGTTGACTCACCACAGCCAGTGGCAGAAATATCCACAATCTCACCGAGGAGCTAAATGACATCAGGGTAGTAGCCTCCGAAGAGCCTTCACACTACTACAACAAAGAAGTCTTCAGACCAGACATCCTGGCCGTCTTCACTGTAAAGAACTATCCAAATACACTATGAACTGACAGTATACTCATCAACTCTTCCATGACTTTCAAAAAGGTTTCTGAATCTCTGTTGAAGAATAGTACTGCAGTACATAATGAACTCGACTCAGGCCACAACCCTGTGACCCTAGAACTAGTCGGTGCCAGTCACGAGGACCCAAGAAGGACCTACCACACGTACAGTGCAAACTGGGGAATGTACGCTGATCTGGTAGGACTACACACAGAAGAAGTCCCAGCCCTGAGGAAATTCACAAATATCTTAAATATATGCTACGAAAATTCCACCACGACAACGCGCCACCTGAACAGGAAGCAATACCTTCCTGATGAAATTCAAGAACTTCTACATTGTAAAAGGCGCTTTCGTAGACGGTGGCAGGCTTACAGGGATCCCACTGAGTGCTGTGTGATGTCCTTAGGTTAGTTAGGTTTAAGTAGTTCCAAGTTCTATGGGACTGATGACCATAGATGTTAAGTCCCATAGTGCTCAGAGCCATTTGAACCATTTGATCCCACTGACAGGAGGATTGCCAGCGGTCTAGTCCAGGAACTCAGGGTTCACCTAGCTGAGCACAGAAGTGCCTGCTGGGAACAAACTCTCCACGCAACCCAGAACGACCCAAAGAAGTTCTGGAGGATCATTACGGCCTGAAGGAATCCTGCCGGGTCCATAAAGCCACTGTTGGGGGAAAATGGCCTAGTGTACGATCCCACAGGCAAGGCTGAGGCCATTGCAAACTCCCTTGAACTACAGTTCAGAGATAAAAACATCAACGACAACGACCTGGCGATCAAGAAATAATCGTGGAAAGGACCATGCCAAAGTTACTGAGACGAGCCACCCAGACCCTGTTCCAGCCTGTCTCTCCCCAAACAGTCAACTCAGCCATCAAATGGCTCGGCACATCGAAATCACCTGGCCCTGACAGAGTCAGGCCACTGCAACTCACAAACCCACCTCCCACAGCTATACAATAGCTCACTTCCATCTATAATTCCTGCCTCGAGCAAAACCACTTCCCCACCCAATGGAAAACTGCAAAGGTTATCACCATTCCGAAACCCCACAAAAATCCCTTATTCGCCGAAAACCATAGACACATATCACTCCTAAGCTTCCTAGGTAAAATCTTGGAACACTTAATCCTCACCTCACTGCATACTGTCCTCAACGACAAATAGATTATCATCCCAGATCAGTTCGGCTTTCGTGCTGGGCATGGCACCACAATACAAGCCACCTGAGTGGTTGAGCAGGTCTGTAAGGCCAGGGCAGAAGTTCAGAGCACGGGTGCAATCTTTTTGGACATCGAGAAGACTTTTGACCAGGTCTGGCACGACAGCATACTATTCAAGCTCCACAGTATGAATGTCCCCTCTACTTCATTAGATGATAGGTTCTTTCTTAGTAAATATGAATTTATATGTTAGGCTGGACGAAAGCAACAGTAGTATTAAGCAAATAGAGGCAGGGGTCCCACAAGGCTCAGTATTGGGGCCCATACTCTATAGTATCTACACTAATGATATACCAAAGCGAGACAACACTCATCTTGCCCTCTTAGCAGATAACACTGCTCTCTACGCTAGCAACCCTAATCCTAATTACATTATCATCCTACTCCAGCTGCACCTTGAGGAAATCAGTCAATGGTGCAACATTTATGAGATATAAATTCAATAAATGTAATGCCTGACCTATTTAGGTAACCTACTTAAGACTGAAATACAATCACAATCTACTATGGAAACAACACATTACAGACATATGTAATTGGGGTTCAGCTCCAATATAGAAGTTGTATCCTCTGCTCAAGGGCAATGGCCTAACCACGAAAGCAAAACTACTAATGTGGAAGATGATAGCACTTGTGGTTTTACTTTACAGCTGTGAAATCTGGGGCATGGCCGCAGGCATTCACCTCCACAAACTGCAAGTCCTACAAAACAAAGCTCTAAGAATCATCACTCACACACCTTGTTTCGTCCCCAGCACACACTTACACAACGACACAAACATGCCAAAAATCACCACCATCATTCAGAACAGTACACAATCATTTTATGAGAAACCAAAAATCTCAAAAATCTCACCATTCCACCTCATCTCATCACTAAGTACCGATCCCCTCCATGTAAACTACAGACACCCGATGAACACAACCACTAGCCATTTCAAAGCATAAAACGCTGCTCCATCTATCATAGTAAACGCAGCACGATTACACACTCACAAACACACGTACAACCCTTCACTTCGCACCCCGAACCTTACACAAAAGGAATTAGGATAACTCCACGGGACGTTCAGTAGCTACGGGCTCAAACCCAGTCATGCAAACACGCACGGGAGCTCAGTTCGTAAGCGCACCTGACCATGGTGACATGTCTGATCGCCGAAATATTGAGACCGTTAGACACTATGAACCGGCAGTACAGCCATGCAGTCTTCGATCAACAAATACTCCGGCAGAAACCGAAGAATCAGACTTTTTGAAAGTGTCCTCAAGTCTCATATAGACGAAGAGTGTACACACTGCTTATTAAATAGCACTAACTGATGTCCGAATACTTTCGGTAAGATAGTGTACACGATCAAGAGGATGAGGTCGGTAGTTCCTCGAGGCTTGTTCGCAGACGATGCAGGTACCTGGAGAAAGGTAGCGATGTCACAAGATTGTACCAAGTTACAGGAACCTGCAGCGTATCAATGATCGATGCAGCGTCTGGCAATTGACAGTGGACGTAAATAAGTTTATAGTAAACTAAACTTGAATAAACCGCATATGGCTGTAAATTGACGATGTATTCACGACTGGTTTCGGTTCGTTCAAGCTGTATCTTCAGGTGGTTCTACTTATAAAGGAAAGCATCCTTGTAATCAGTACATTAGAAAAATTAATTAAGGATAGCCAATAAATATAAACGCACTTGAAAAGTACTTATAGTAACGTCGCGTATATCAGCAGACGGAGACACCCGCAGCGTTCGTAGTCCCAGAATCCAACCTTATAAAAAGGTAAGTAGTAAACAAACAGTAACCGGGAGAATAATGAAGGAGATCAGACACAATAACAAACTAGTGTGAACCGAGAATGAACTAGAGATGATAGGAGACCCCCCATTTGTAACGAAAACCCCTGAACGTGGTTGTCGCAAGGATAAAGCAATGGAGCGGTCAGCTATATATACTAAACTGGCGTACAACAGGAGGCGTTAAAAATGTCGCATATTTCGTATAAGCAGAACAAGAAATATATTATTGTTCGATCACACTATTAGAGACAAATTACTAGAAATAGTAAGTACCGTAAACCATACGAGTGACGTAAAGTGAAATGACATAGTAATAAAAATTGTAGGAAATGCTTAGATCAACATGTAGTTTATTTTAACAATACTATGGAAACATATTTCATCAAACAATGAAAGAACTCTCAAATAATATCTTCGACCGTTTCTTAAGTATTGGTCATCACTGTTAGACTCTTACTAGGTTGATCTGGCAAAAGAGATAGAGATTGAGAAAATGCAACGAACAGCGGTGCCTTTCGTCATGGGATCGTCTAGTCGAGAAAAAGTATAACTGCTAGAGACATAAGGTTTCGAGAGGCTGGCGGTTCTCCGACTGATCAAGAGGAATTTGTGGCGCTATCCGCCAGCTTCAGCCAGTGACTTTACGGTATGGCTGCTGTGACGTCACTTCTTGGTTTGTAAATTCAATTAAATTTGTCAGTAGCATTGTTCGTTACAGCTTAGCGTTATTTTGTCTCATATTTTCGCTAGCTCTGAAACACATCAATTTTTGATATCTGCAATGTATGATAATACTCTCTTTTGTGTTTCGTCAGTAATTTTAAAGTTTTGCTAGTTGTCACTCCTGCTCCTGGAGGATAATTTGTGTGGAGCAGCTTGTAAGGTAACGGTACTTGAGCTACACTGTCCTGCCACCTATCAAAAGCCGAATCACCTCCTTTTGCAGCGCGGAATGCTGCGGGACATGCAGAAAGTGAGTCAGTGAAGTTCTAGAAGGAGCCGACAGTGATACGGAGCCATGCCGACTCCCAGTGCGCTACTTGTTTCGATTGATCATCCAAGGCGCGAATAACCAGATGATGGTGCCACACAGATTCTCGACTGGGTTGGAATTCGGCGAGTTTTGTGACGAGAGGAATACAATAAAATCACCCTCGTGCTCTTCCAGCTACGCACGTATGCTGCGACCTATGTGATACATTGCGTTCACTGTCCTTCTAGTAAATGCCATCGTGCCGAGGAAAGACAAGGGAGGGGGGGGGGGGGGAGGGGAACTTAGTCCCGAGATAGATGCGTGGTTGTATTGATCTGATGTGCGTTCCAAAAAAAAATGGCTCAAATGGCTCTGAGCACTATGGGACTCAACTGTTGTGGTCATCAGTCCCCTAGAACTTAGAACTACTTAAACCTAACTAACCTAAGGACATCACACACATCCATGCCCGAGGCAGGATTCGAACCTGCGACCGTAGCAGTTGCACGGTTCCGGACTGCGCGCCTAGAACCGCGAGACCACCGCGGCCGGCTGTGCGTTCCAGAATGTCGAGGTAACACAGAGAATGCCTCGAAAAAATTCCCCAGACCCTAGCTCTCCTCCTTTTGCCTGGAGCCTCCCCAAGAGTGTTTCACGCTGTTCCTTTGATACTTTTGTGTCCGATGGAGCGTAAAACGTGATTCATCTAAAAAGACCTCCTGTCGCAACTCACTGGACGTCCAGTTTCGGTATTTACGTGCAAATTTTAGCCTTCGGCGCCCATGAACAGTTATCAGAACGGATGCCTTCTGCGAAGGCCCAGAAGTAGCAATGTTTGCTAAATGATCTATGAAGAGACACTCTTGGTATCCTCTTGATTCATCAGGGAGGTCAGTTGCCCAACAGTAGCACGTCTATTCACCAACATACATATCCGCACGCGTTGTTCACCCCTGCTCATCTATGGCCCGTGGTGCACCACAGTTGTCTCAGAAACGGTTTTGGATAGTGACGCTTTGTCATGCTTTAATCACGGCGGCGCACTTCGAAAATCCTGCCACCTTTAGCCCGAAAGCCAATCATCATACCCTTCTGGACGTCACATAAATCTCTCCGTTTCTGGTCTACGACAACGGTTGCACCGGTTTCCGCGTCCTCCGTCACCCCCCCCCCCCCCTTTCCCCCTCCACCCACTTACACACGCTTTATGTACCCTCCATTGCTACTGCTGCTACGTACGCTTTTTGAGTGGTTAGTGTACTTTGACTTGGAACACTAGCGGTGGGCACATTAAATTACACAGGACGGTGTATATAGCTAGTCTATTTTCCCTAAAAAGTTGTGATACCCCTACCGCAACTTTTTAGTCCATTTTCTGTGTCGTCGTCTCCAATCCAACTGATGATTTTCTTCTCTTTATTGCTCCTATGGTTGATGCAGGAACATTTCAACCTCAGCTGGCGATTCGGTTTATTTAAAATTTGTCTCAAGCCCGTCTGCAGCTCCACAAAGGCTTGAAGTTACATATTGAAACATGGTTTTACGTGCCTCGTCGCATTAAAACACTGGCCGATCACAAGAATAAAGCAGTAGAACAGTTGAGGCCAACGAGTCATTATGGTATGGTTGCACCTTTGCGATAGATGGTAAACAACTTCTGGCAGTACATCTGTATCCCTATCACAAAGTCTGTTTCGGGTTTGTTGTTGCATTTATTTATTCAGGTATTAGTGCAGTGTTTCTAACGATATCCAGTTCGTAATTACAAGCTGAATTCGCAATACAGTTGAGCGAAGGAACTGGTGATTAGATGTCTGGAAAAGCGACTACAACTCATCTGATAAGGGTCGACATTGCAACAAAGTTTTCCCAAACATTTGAGGAAGTCTGAAGCTACTTCATGCTTCACCCACTAAAGGCGTGGTTTACTCGGAAACTAAGCGTTCAGGATCAAAAGGGGAATGGAAGGGCTATGGGAATATGGAATGGTTATTTCTCTAGTGTTGTGTCCCAGTGTTAGAGAGTGTGCTATAATACCAACTATAATTAAAGGTTAAAGACCTGGAGTTGGATGTAGTTGTGAATAGCGAAGTACATGTCACCTCCTAGAAACTGAATACAACTATAGGTGGCAGGAATTCCACACAGTTCGCTTCAAGAACGTAACACTCACAGTATAAATGTCAGTGAGAGTGGAATTGTGTGCAACGCGACTGACAGGAGAAATGGTAAAGCGCTAGCTACTGCAACACCGAAAGACTCAACGGTTAGCAGTAAAATGTCGCCTTTGGCTGCGTCACCAAAATAAGACTGAACATCTAGGAGATGCGTAGTCCGCTGCCACAGACAGCGTAAGGGATGTTGCTTAATGTTTACATAAATGCTAGACGGTGGTTTAAAATTTAGTGTTTTTAAGGAATTGTGCTGAATTTACTTGCTGAGATAATGCTGTACGTGTAATGTAGAAAGTGCGACATTTAAAGTCATAATTTGCTACAGAAGCACGCTCTAATTGTAGTGATTGGACAACTGGCAGATTTTAATAAGCGACTCGCCAGTCGATTGTTCTTTCATTCAGCCATGTCGGCTACACTGCTGTTTGGAAAACGTGAAACATTCAGAAGCAATGGTCTGAAACACGCCACGACTAAAGTACTTATATAACAGCGGAACCATAATAAGTGATTTAAATGGCAGACAGATGGCTTGTGGGTAGCCCCAGCGGCGCCCTCTTTTGTGTGACTGAACAGGTCAGCGTCACGCAACGCCCAGTCGATGCGGAGACGTAATAACGAAGTGGAAAAGTGAACCAAGTGCCACTTTGTCTGGACGACATCACAGGGTGGGACTATCGGCATGTTCGGAGAGTTCGAACGGGGCCAAATAGTTGGTCTCCGGGATGCGGGTCCGTCGTTCCGTGCCATACCGGCTCGTGCTGCGCACGGTGCTTCAACCGTGAGGCGTATGTGGAAGCAATAGAGAGAAAAGGGCCGTACACAGCGCCGGCTGGACGCCACAGAGCGAGATGAAGGCTATTTTTCCCGCTCCTCCGTAAGGAAAGAACAGCTTCATCCACGGTGTTCGCGCGCTGTTGGAGCACTGCAACGGGTGTGACCATGTCTGTGTCGACGGTTCGACGCCATTTTCTGCAGGCGGAATTAGTGGCACGCATTGCATTGCGTCGCCTTCCATCGACCAGAACCCACCAACGCCTTTGGGCGCCATTGCCTATAACACTCAATCTCGTCTCTTTCATTTCGAGAGCAATCTGAACAACTACGCTACACCAGGTTTTACAGCCTGAGGCACTGCCCGTCCTGCGAGCCGTTCTACATGCCATATTTCTGCAGGATAAAGCCCCGCAGCAAGTGGAGAGGAATGTGCAAGCTTTCTTTGAAGAATGACAGGCACCTCTGCTTCCCGGGCCTGGGTGGACGCCCAAACAGACCGAGTGGCAGAGTATTTCCCAGCAGCATATTCAGTTCTTTGATTCCATCCACGATGCCTAACGGTTCTCATTGCAGCATGCTAAGGCCCTACTCCATACTGAATTTGCACAGTCACAGAGCATATACGGATCTGCAATGCCAATCATTTGTGTAGTGTCGTGTTCCTAATAGCTGGAATAAATTTCACTGTCATCATATCTCTCGGTCTTGGTGTTCCGCTTTTTCCAAATAGTAGTTTATATTAATGTTTTCCTGTATTCTCCGAAATTGAGTGGTTTCACTTAATGTGAAACAACCGACTAGCACAAGTCTATGACAGTTGCGGCAGTTGCATCAATGACTGACTCAGTCTTCAGATTTGAGTGATTTTATTCACATGTTTTTTCATCCCTTTCAGCTATGCACGAACCATGACTAGAGTTGTCGCGTTGTTTAGAACCAAATAAACTAACTTTTTTCAAGGAGGGGTGATCGTATATCTGAAACTGAAGTATTTAAAAATTTAATTATTTACTTAAATATAAATTTTTCGTACTTTTGGCATTAAATACGAGTTTTTGTTTGGAATTTTTGGCTGGTTTTAAAAGGTTAATAATTGTTTCTAGATTATAAATTTGTGTCTAAATAAAGAAACACTTGCTTTCTTATTTAAATTTATTGAACCCCTGTCTCTCTCTTCACGCTGGTTTGTACCCATTCTGGTTCTGTTTACGTAAATGCTGAGGTGACGTGAACAGAAAGCATGTAAGATTCAATTCTATTTAACTGTTTTGCGGCTTGTCACTTGCTATCTAAGCGTATACTGTCACTACCAGAAGTAATTGTTTGCGAGAAATATTTATCATCATTCGTTGACTTTCTTTTAATTTCTTTAATTAATATTGCTTCGTAATATGAATAATCCTTGTAGATATTGTAGATTGCATTGATTTTATGTTGAGGACCACTTTCCATCCACTCATTTGATTTCTTCTATTCCCACACCACTGTCCTTTCCACCATTCTAATCAATAATCATAGTTCACTATTAAGAAAACGCTTGTCATAAACATGAATGAAAAAAATGAACTAAAAGCAACTTATCGGCATTCCATAAAAATCAGATACCAAAACGGCATTAACAATGACAACAGGCGATAACAGATTACAGACAAGATAATGATCGTACATTTGCCAGACGATCAAATGTTTCCGCGCAGAACTGAATGCGCCAGACTGCGTCGAGTGTTTTCGTTCAGTTTCTCCCACAGACTGGTTTCACTCAAAAGCATGAATGAATAATTCAACCGGTAAGTAAACTAAAACTGAATGAGTGTATTCTTTTCCAACAGGTAACTGGCTCAGTTATTTCCATTTGGTTGTTCTCATTATGTTGTTCTGGAAGAAAACAGTGGCAGCAGACATGGTTTGTGCTAACAACAGGTGTACTCTCTGCTACTAGCAGCGGGAGTAGGCTCCTGCCGTCGCGTGGGCGGACCTGAAGTCTTTTTCGGTATACGTATGCAACCAAATAAGTGGTGTCAAGGAACTGTAGGCTAGCTTTATCTTACTTACTTTTATATTCATAGGGTAGTTCTTTTTTTGGTATCAGGTTTGATTTTTAGTTCTTGGTTGGTTGTTTTCGTCATTTCCTAGTACTTCAACAATATTTCAAGTGTTTAAAAGTGTCGTGAGCTGTAAATTGGTTCAAATAATGAAACAGCTTACTTGATGTAAACTTTACAAACACGTCTTATAGAACACTGTATAAAATATTGCCCTTTTTAAACATCGAAGCAAAGGATGTGATAAATGCAGAAACAAGTAAATAATGAAAAATCCGTACTGATTTCAGTATATCACATCTTTGTGTACACCACTGGTCTTGCAATATGCTGTTTCTACGACCTGAACAGCATCAAGTTTGTTTATACAATAATTACGGTACCATCAGAGTGAAGTGCGCTTTCGTGAGTCCACTGGGTACGGGAAGCTCAATAACTGATGCTAACGCTTCCATTACCTATGGGAATTACGATTTCTCATCGAGTCTTGCAAACTTAAAAACAGGTGATAAGAATTTGACGGACTGAAGGGAAGAAGCGTCTATTTTTTTTTTTAAATTGACGTGTTGCCAACTGGAAATGTGCGACCTTTGTAATGCCTGTATAATAATTTGTTACGTCGACGATTACTCAAATATTTTTAAAAAAATATTCACATTATCGGTTTCGGCAAATATTCGCCATCTTCGGGTGTGTTTGATTCACAAACTGATTCATACACATAAAGAAATGAAGTAACGTGATTTGAACATCATGATCATTTAATGTCTGTAAGGATATGCAGATTATTTGCAGAACAGCAACTTGTGTTGACCAGTTCGATATAGACACAGCCAAAGTTACATTAATCACTTTTATATTTAACTGGTGACTACTTTTGTGTTACATGAACCCATTATCAAACCATCCAGAGAGAGAAAGCAATATTTTACGAAATAGCATATAGACATGTCAAGACGTTACGTATACCAGCCACAAAGTCGAGTTTAAACATGAACAGAGACAGAATAAACATGTATGTTAATTCCGTCACTGTTCAAGTTTAAAATTGACGTGTATGTTTGTTCTGTCACTATTCATGGTTAACCTTGACTTTGCCCGACGTATATCTAAGATCTTGACACGGTTTCTGTAATCGTTCGGAAAATACTGTTTTTTCTCTCTGGATGATTTGAAAATTGGCTGAGATAATCCGAAAGCAGTCATCAATTACGTAAGAAGCGAATGTTGCAATTAAGGCTCTGTCTATTCCGAAATTTGAATGAATGTAAATCATATCATTGCATCGCAAAAAACAGTGTTTCTCACGTGACTATATGATGTACATTCATTCAACTGTTAAATGTCTATGATGTTCAAAGTGCTTAACTATATTTATTTATCTGTATGAAGCTTTTTGTTGTTTAACCCTAGCAATACCAAGCAGGATGGAGGATTCTTTACGCCCATCTTTCGAAAATATTATTATGTAATCAGTTACTTTATATTTTGAAAAAAAAATATTTTTTAAATGATTTCTTCTACCATATTCCATAAATGTTTTAAATATTTCAGTTAAACTTAACCCAAAATTTAAACTCCCTGTAGAGGATACCACTTTCCCCAGTGAATGTCGCATTGAATATTTCCAAGGTCTAACCCTTACTTACACATCAATATCTCCTTAAAAATTATGTTGAGAGCAAAATTCAAAAACAATGTACGAAATTTGCATTTCTGAAATTATTTTTGTTCTTTTCATAAAGTCGTTAGTATACATTATTAAGTGTCTTGTTACTGCTAAGAGTGTGTTAAAAGCTATTTTCAGGTTCTGAATATTACTTAAACATCAGTATCTTTTTCAAAGATTATGTTGTTAATGTAGCTGAAGAAGAACTAAGTAATTTGGTATTTTAAATAATTTCTTTAAGATGCGTATAAAGCAACTCCACTCCCCCCCCCGTTGGTAATGCGCGTTATAGAAAAATAGAATATGCTTTACGTACACCTGAAGAAGGCAGATATTTGCCGAAACTATATATATATATATATATATATATATATATATATATATATATATATATATATATATTGAGCGATCGTTGTAATAAATTATTATAAGAAGAGCGTGGCTGCCTGCTTGTACCCTCACAGACTGACACTTCAGTATGACAGACGTAAATGAAATTGAGCAATGTCTGTGTGGATTCACGGCCTCTGTACGACATCGGCGGTACTGATTTTCAGCGAGCAGCAAAGCCTTATCAGAATGGCTCGCGCTAACGCACGGATTGCTATAACGGAGACAGAGAAAGTAAACGAGACAGCGTTTATCACAGGCGGAACCCTCTGCTCGCGGCTCGTTACCAGTGAAAGCGTTACGTAATCAGGCGGGGGCGGCTGCTTCCGCCCCCATAGGACTAGCACACTGGGGGCGGCGCCGTACAAAAGCCGAAGCCAACCCGCCGCCTCCAGCAGTCGCAGCCATGCACTCCAGAGCACTAACTTCGCTGTCTCTACTGGCGGTACGTACCCGGCGCCACAGCCGTATCGCGACTCAACCCTGCCGTCCACCGCACAGCACACAACACTAATTTCCGAATTCTACATCACTATGTTTTCAACCTGCACACAGCCCCGCACAATACCTTATCAGTTTTCATTTTAAGCTACTATACTTCCTCTTTTCCTTAATTATCCCTTTGACCTGGGAGACCAGTCATTTCTGTTCCTGGGTTTCGTGCACCATTATCCTGCTCTCAGGCCCAACATCTCCATATCCCTGTTGACATCATAATTCCATCTTGTCCGTGGCCTTCGTCGGCCCTTTCTTCTGTCCACAGATATTCATAATGCTGCTCGTGTTAGTCTGTCCTCGTCCACTGTAATTAGGTGCCCTGCCTACATCAGTCTCCTTTCCTTCATACTTCAGCCAATATGAGCTTCTGAGTACGGGTCTGTAGTTCTTGGTTGTTTAATACCCTCTCTGATGACTGTGTGTCACCTTTGACACGAATATTTTCTTTAATATCTTTCTCTGAAGGGTTTGTGGTTCTTCTTCATCTCTTTTTCTTAGTGTAAATGTTTCAGACGCATATAAAGGATGTTTCCATAAGAGCGTACAAAATTGTAACAATCATAGAAAATGCTGCACTGTACTATTTAAGGTGCGAAACCTGGGGTCGGAGAAGCCAGCTTAAGGAGATATGAGAGTACACTTATCTACAGCTTTCTCTAGCGTTACAGTTTTCCAGCTTATTTACAACTAACATGTGTACAAGTTTACGTGTACTGTGCTGTTTATTTCGGTGTACATTATTTACATCGTTCGAGGAAACAAGAAGGATGAGCCTGATTATTAGGAAGTCATGATGAACCTTTTGTTACTCTACTTGTCCATAAGGTAGCTCTGTTGTATCATATTTACATTGTCCCACGACAAATGTGCTATGAGTCAACGACTGACCCATTCACTACTCAATGTTATTCAGAGACGTGCGGTAAAATAAGGTGGAGAAGTACTGGTATAATTTCGCAGAACTCACTGACATGCACCTTCTGTGTGGAGAAGTACGTTGCAATGCTCTTGCTCTCGCTGCTGAAAGGCTGTCCAGGAAACTTTTCCTAACAGGAATCATCCGTCACATTTCCACGTGCATGTTCGCATCCATCTCAGTGCTGTGACCTTTGTTCCCTTCATTATTTCCTATGGGGATTTCTAAAATCACTTGTTTATTAGACGTCAGTGGATGCGGAGAAGAACTAATTACCGGATATGTAACTGCTTTTGATGTGCTTTGAAACACTCCAGGGATATTTGTCAGTGTGCGTCAGGAACTTGTTCGCCGAAGTCATGCTTGCATTGAGGTTAATGGCCGTCATTTTCAGCACATTTTGTAAGGTAGAGTACAAATGGTACGTACATTGTGTCGTTGATGGTATTTGCGATTGACTGTAAATAATGTAAATAAAAAAGTACAAAGTAATATGATTTTATTCCTATAATATCACTAAGCTGGCTTCTCCGGCACCAGGTTCCCTACCTCAAATTGTTCAGTGGAGTATCTTCCATGCCTTCTTCACTTTTTACACGGCCTTACGGAAAGAGCCTGCATAGCTACCAGAAGAATAACACTCGAGTATAGTCTCATTTTACAGTTGTCGAAACGGCTCTATTGCACAACGCGTCCCGAAACCGAAATATGCATTTTCCTATATCTTAAACTCAGTTTCCATTCCATTCCGCTCGCTAAAAAGTCTTCTCGCATTTTTTGCGAATTTGTACAACATATTATCCCAGAAAGATGCTCTTTTAAAAGTGATTTCATCTACGGACAGTGGGGCATCATAGATGGGTACCTTTCTCACGACCACGATCTTATTTTCTCCTCGTTAATTTGTAACACTGATTTCCTTGCAATATTTCTGAAAGAACTTATCATGAGCTGGGAATCGTCTTTGCCATCACCTATCAGAACAACGTCGTCCTCATATATGAGCCGATTTATTGTGTCCCTGCCCAGTCGTATTCGAGATGGGTTCAATTTCTTGTATTCTACAATTTTCTTTTCTAAAATCACGTTTAAAAAAGTATTGTACATGATGTATCTCTTTCTGTAAGACAAGCTCTGACTTCAAAAACTCTCTGACATTCCTGTACTGATCTTTACTCTGCAATATATTTCCTCTAAACACATCTGTATCAAAAGTACTTCAGTGGAAACTGAAGCTCTTTCTAGACATTTCGAAATCAACGAAAACCATGTCAGTATCAATGTTATGTTTCCAATCCTTCTCGGTTACTGAAGTAAAAAGCAGATTAATAGTTGATCGGTTTCTTCTGAAACCACAGCCATAGTCCACTATAATTCTGATATTACACTGGGCAGGAACACAATAAATCGGCTCACATTTGCGGACGACGTTGTTCTGATAGGTGATGGCAAAGAGGATTTCCAGCTCATGATAAGTTCTTTCAGAAAAGGAAAGCAATGTTACAAATTAACGTGGAGAAAATGAGCGCACGGTCGTGAGAAAGGTGCCCAGCTATGATCCCCCATTGTCGGCAGATGAATTCACTTTTAAAAGAGTATCCTTCTGGGATAATATGTTGTAAAAATTCGCAAAAATATTAGAAGACGTTTAGTGAGCAGAATAGAATGGAAACTGAGATTAAGACATCAGAAAACGCACATTTCCGTTTACGGGAGCAGTTTCGAGAACTGTAAAATGAGACTATAATTCTTCTGGTAGCTCTACAGGCTGTTTCTTTAAGAGCGTGAAAAAAGTTAAGAAGACATAGAAGATACTCCACTGAACAATTTGAGGTAGGGAACCTGGTGCCGGAGAAACCAGCTTAGTGATATTATAGGAATAAAGTCATATTACTTTGTACTTTTTTATTTACGTTAGTCAAAGTCAACTGCAAATACCATCAACGATACAATGTACGTACCATTTGTACTCTACCTTACAAAACGTTCTGAATCTGGCGGCCATTAATCTCAGTGCAAGCATGACTTCGGCGAACACGTTCCTGACGCGCACTGACAAATATCCCTACTCTGTTTCAAACCACATCACTGGCAGCTACAAGTCTGGTAATTAGTTCTTCTCCGCATCCACTGACGTCTCATAAACAAGAGACTTCAGATATCCCCATGTGAAATAATGAAGGGGACTAAGGTCACAGCACTGACATGGTTGCGGACATCCCTACTAAAATAAACATTCATCATGACGGAGGATTCCTGTTACTAAATAGTTCCCTGTACAGCCTTTCAGCAGCGAGAGCATTGCAACGAACTTCCTCACACACAAGGTGCATGTAAGGGAGTTCTGCGAAAGTATATCAGTACAGTTCGATCTTATTGTACTATACGTCTCTCAGTAGCACTACGTAGTGAATGGGTCTGTCGTTGCTGAAGCGCCTAGAACCGCTCGGCCAGCGCGGCCGGCTACAACGGAGCCAATTTATAGACAAGTACAGTAAACAAAAGCTTCATCATGACTTCCTAATAATCATGCTCATCCTCCTTGTTACCTTGCAGGAAATAAGGAATGTACACGGAAATAAACAGCTCGATACACGTAAACTTGTACTCATGTTAGCTGTAAATATTGCAAGAATTTCCTTTAGGGAAGTACACTACTGGCCATTAAAAATGCTACACCACGAAGATGACGTGCTACAGACTCGAAATTTAACCGACAGGAAGAAGATGCTGTGATTTGCAAATGATTAGCTTTTCAGAGCATTCAGACAAGTTTGGCGCCGGTGGCGACACCTAAAACGTGCTGACATGAGGAAAGTTTACAACCGATTTCTTATACACAAACAGCAGTTGACCGGCGTTGCCTAGTGAAACGTTGTTTTGATGCCTCGTGTAAGGAGGAGAAATCACGTTTCCGACTTTGATAGAGGTTGGATTGTAGCCTATCGCGATTGCGGTTTATCTTATCGCGACATTCCTCCTCGCGTTGATCGAGATCCAATGAATGTTAGCAGAATATGGAATCGGTGGGTTCGGGAGGGTAATACGGAACGCCGTGCTGGATCCCAGCGGCCTCGTATCACTAGCAGTCGAGATGGCAGGCATCTTATCCGCGTGGCTGTAACGGATCGTGCAGCCACGTCTCGATCCCTGAGTCAACAGATGGGGACGTTTGCAAGACAACAACCATCTGCACGAACAGTTCGACGACGTTTGCAGCAGCATGGACTGTCAGCTCAGAGGCCATGGCTGCAGTTACCCTTGACGGTGCATCACAGACCGGAGCGCCTAGGATGGTGTACTCAACGACGAACCTGGGTGCACGAATGGCAAAACGTCATTTTTTCGGATGAATCCACGTTCTGTTTACAGCATCATGATGGTCGCATCCGTGTTTGACGACATCTCGGTGGACGCACATTGGAAGCGTGTATTCGTCATCGACATAATGGCGTATCACCCGGCGTGATGGTATGGGGTGCCATTGATTACATGTCTCGGTCACCTCTTGTTCGCATTGACGGCACTTTGAACAGTGGACGTTACGTTTCAGATGTGTTACGACCAGTGGCTCTACCCTTCATTCGATCCCTGCGAAACCCTACATTTCAGTACGATACTGCACGACCGCATGTTGCAGGTCCTGCACTGGCCTTTCTAGATACAGAAAATGATCGACTGCTGCCCTGGTCAGCACGTTCCCCAGATCTCACACCAATTGAAAACGTCTGGTCAACGGGGGCCGAACAACTGGCTCGTCACAATACGCCAGTCACTACTCTTGATGAACTGTAGTATCGTGTTGAAGCTGCATGGGCAGCTGTAACTGTACACGCCATCCAAGCCCTGTTTGACTCAATGCCCAGGGGTATGAAGGCCGTTATTACGGGTAGAGGTGGTTGTTCTCGGTACTGACTTCTCAGGATCTATGCACCCAAATTGCGTGAAATTGTAATCATATGTCAGTTCTAGTATAATATATTTGTTCAATGAATATCTGTTTATCATCTGCATTTCTTCTTGGTGTAGCAATTTTAATGGCCAGTAGTGTATTCCACAATATTCCAGAGCCAAGAACAGAGATGTAAACTTTTTTGGAAGTTTTACTAACGTTTGGAAGTATCACTACTGCCAGCGCTACAAGAAGGTGATATGACCAAGATCTTGTAGTTTCTCGACAGTCACTAAAGTGACTTTGCTTAGGACGCTATTAGCGGTTGCACTGGTTGCAAGTGAGAATCCACAGCTCGTCTCTCTTCACGTGATACGATGTGCAGCCACTTTGGATAGCTTTCACGCAGTACCTGGTGAGTGGACTCACGCCCTGAGGTAGAGGCATCAAAGACCGTCCTGTCCCCACGTCGCCGCTGCGCCAATAAAATGTAAATCGCCTCTCTGGCTCCTTACTTGCACTGTGCCCCTCCCGACATCCATCCACTGCGCCACTGAACGCTGTGAACCTGCGTGTACATTGCACACGCACACAGATGCCAGAATTCCTTTCTATAGCCTTTCTGATCAAGTGCCTAAACATTACCGTTCGTCACAAAAAAGTAGGCATTACAATATATAGTTAATTTTTACTTATGGACCGTCTGACAGCAACTGAATAAAACACAATTGTAGTGCGATACGCGTTTCGCCTTTATTTTCTGCAAGGCATCATCAGTGGCCTGCAATATGTACATATGTTAGCTATGTAATTTACATTTTTGTCACTGTGCGTATAGGTTGTAAACAGTTCTGATGGTTGGTATTTCCTATTAAGTAGTAATGTTTTGAACTGTACTTACAGGCTGCGTGGACAATTTCAAACATATTGCGCTCCTGTTGCATTTTTGGTGTTGTTGTTCTTCTTATGAATGCCAATTTGCGGTTGTGAAACCAAACCATTGCATTGAAACCAGCGTTCAGTTCATAGTGCTGTGGTATGTGGAAAAAAACCGAAAATTGGCATTCATAAGAAGAAGAACAACACCAAAAATGCAACAGGAGCGTAATATGTAAGAAATTGTCCACGCAACCTTTAGGTTCAGTACAAAATATTACTACTTAATAGGAAATACCAACCACCAGAACTGTTTATAACCTATGGGCACAGTGACAAAAAATGTAAATTAAATAGCTAACATATGCATATATTCCAGGCCACTGATGATGCCTTGCAGAAAATAAAGGAGAAACGCGTATGGCACTAAAATTGTGTTTTATTCCGTTGCTGTCAGACGGTCCATAAGTAAAAATTATCAATATACCGTAATATTACGCTCAGCTGAGGAATACAGGACCAAAAATGTTGTAGGCATTACAATGTCAAATCACCCAAGAATTCCACTTTTTGAGGCAGTACTCGATCTCCTGTGGCAATATTTTCATGGCGGCCGTTAAAGTTGCAACACCTCTAAGACGGCGTGCGACAAATGTCTAATTGGTATGAAAACTACATTCTTAGATATGCAAAAGATTTTCATTTCAGCACACCAGCGTAAAATAAGTATGGTTAACGGCACCTTCATACAACAAAAGTGAAATGCTAATAATTCATGGAGCAGAGAGCAGGAGGAACAGGTCAGATAGAATAGTGTCTCACCAATTATGTTTTATTCCCAGAGCTGTTAACAAAGGAAACTTTGTATTATTTACAAATAAAATTTTCTAGTAAATTTAACAGAGGTTAAAAAAAGAGAGGCACAACCACATTACTTTAGACTTTCTAAAATTGACAGATAGAATAAAAACGTTAATCATTTAAAAGAATTATAGCCTGTTTCTCTGTCGTAAGCCCGCTGACTCAACACGCCAATCGAGGTCGGCTTGTGGAAGGTGACCTTGTAGCTTACAATTACACAAGCAACCCGCGCTAATCGCCCACTTTGCTGGAACGCAAAGAGAGCAGAGACATTACATAAAAACGTGCCATGAAAATGATGTGCCGGCCGGGGTGGCCGAGTGGTTCTAGGCGCTACAGTCTGGAACCGCGGGACCGCTACGGTCGCAGGTTCGAATCCTGCCTCATGCATTGATGTGTGTGATGTCCTTAGGTTAGTTAGGTTTAAGTAGTTCTAAGTTCTAGAGGACTGATGACCTCAGATATTAAGTCCCATAGTGCTCAGAGCCATTTGAACCATTTTGAAAATGATGCAAATGAAATTAGTGCTGAAAGTAATTACAGGCTAAGCAATGTTCTGCACGAAACTGGAAATGGGAATCATAATACACTAATACATTCCAAGCCCAAAAAGATAAAATAACGAGGGCTACTAATCAATTTTACAAATTGGAAGTTGTTATGTGCATTTACAAACAAACAAATTATTACAATTTCAGAAGAACTGGATTATCGATTAAAGCAAAAAAGCTTCACAAATTAAGCAAGTCAAAGGCGGGTTAAGTCCAAGCCCCTTTTGCAAGCAGTTCTGTGCATTTAGGGCGTTAGATCGTCGAAACCTCGAGATGGTTGGAGGGCCCTGCCCATAGCACTCCACACATTCTAACTGTGAGAGATCAGATGACCTTACTGGCGAAGGTAGGGTTTGGCAAGTACGAAGAAAGTCAATAGAAACTATCGCAGGCGGGAACTATCTTGCCGAAATGTAGGGCCAGGATGGCTTACCAAGAAGGGCAACAAAACGGGGCGTACAATATCTTCCACGTACCATTGTGCTGTAAGGCTGCCGCGGATGACAACCCAAGGGGTGCTGCTATGGAAGGAAATGGCAGCCCAGAGCATCACTCCGGGTTGTCGGGCCTTTTGACGAGCGACAGTCACGTTGGTGTCCCTCTGTTGTCGGATGTGTCTCCAAGCAGTCTTCGCCGGTCATCGTGGCTCATCTCGGAATGAGACTCTTTACTGAAGACTACTTCAGTGTATGAGAGTACAGGCCTAATGATGTTCCCGACAGCGCAGCAAACGGCCTTCTTCTTAGTACCGTAGCCAATGGTAGTCGGCGCAAGGGGAGCCACGAACTCAGCTGCCTTTTCATGAGTCGCCTATTAATGGCCCTTCTTGTCTCAAACGCCAGTTGCTTGTCGGATCGATGATACCGATGAATCCGAGGCTGTGAGTGCGACTCTGCTTGATCCTCTCGTCCTGACGGCTCTCTATATGGACGGGTTCGTTTTTGACGCTGTGACCGGCCATGGTTCACCCATTCCGCCAACGTCGCTGGATACTGGCATTGCTCCTGTTCATATCTCGAGCTACTCGCCGCTACTCCAAGCGGCCTCTTTGAGCCCGGCTACACGTCCTCTCCTAAATGGTGACATTTGCGTATACACTGTTCACGCGCCAGTCTGCGACTGGAATCACTCAACAGAGGAAAGTCCACTGGACCTGACGGGATGCCAATTCGATTCTACACAGAGTACGCGAAAGAACTTGCCACCCTTCTAACAGCCGTGTACCGCAAGTCTCTAGAGGAACGGAAGGTTTCAAATGATTGGAAAAGAGCACAGGTAGTCCCAGTCTTCAAGAAGGGCCGTCGAGCAGATGCGCAAAACTATAGACCTATATCTCTGACGTCGATCTGCTGTAGAATTTTAGAACATGTTTTTTGCTCGCGTATCATGTCGTTTTTGGAAACCCAGAATCTACTCCGTAGGAATCAACATGGATTCCGGAAATAGCGATCGTGTGAGACCCAACGCGCTTTATTTGTTCATGAGACCCAGAAAATATTAGATACGGGCTCCCAGGTAGATGCTATTTTCCTTGACTTCCCGAAGGCGTTCGATACAGTTCCGCACTGTCGCCTGATAATCAGAGTAAGAGCCTACGGAATATCAGACCAGCTGTGTGGCTGGATTGAAGAGTTTTTAGCAAACAGAACACAGCCTGTTGTTCTCAATGGAGAGACGTCTACAGATGTTAAAGTAACCTCTGGCGTGCCACAGGGGAGTGTTATAGGACCCCTGATTTTCACAATATATATAAATGACCTAGTAGATAGTGTCGGAAGTTCCATGCGGCTTTTCGCGGATGATGCTGTAGTATACAGAGAAGTTGTAGCGTTAGAAAATTGTAGCGAAATGCAGGAAGATCTGCAGCGGATAGGCATTTGGTGCAGGGAGTGGCAACTTACCCTTAACATAGACAAATGTAATGTATTGCAAATACATAGAAAGAAGGATCCTTTATTGTATGATTATATGATAGCGGAACGAACGCTGGTAGCAGTTACTTCTGTAAAATATCTGGGAGTATGCGTGCGGAACGATTTGAAGTGGAATGATCATATAAAATTAACTGTTGGGAAGGCGGGTACCAGGTTGAGATTCATTGGGAGAGTGCTTAGAAAATGTAGTCCATCAACAAAGGAGGTGGCTTACAAAACACTCGTTGGACCTACACTTGAGTATTGCTCATCAGTGTGGGATCCGTACCAGAACGCTCTTCATCGCGGTGTACCTTGCTCGCTAGGTTTAGAGAGGGTGCGTTTCTGGATGAGGTATCGAATATATTGCTTCCCCCTACTTATACCTCCCGAGGAGATCACGAATGTAAAATTAGAGAGATTCGAGCGCGTACGGAGGCTTTCAGACAGTCGTTCTTCCCGCGAACCGTACGCGACTGGAACAGAAAAGGGAGGTAATGACAGTGGCACGTAAAGTGCCCTCCGCCACACACCGTTGGGTGGCTTGCGAAGTATAAATCTAGATGTAGATATTACACGGAATGAAATTCCGCAAAAATTTGATGCGCTCGTATCGACTTGCCCGTTGTTTACTATCCTTGGTAGCTGCGTTTTAGAGCCACACATTCATCCGTCGGACGCTGAAGTTTATAATTTTGCGTTTTCTGCCGATACCTGTATAAACCTCAATTTGTGACCAATTTTCATAGCTTCTTCGTGGTGAGTCGGGTGTATTACTGTTTCTGGAGACAAAGAGAATTTCAAGTGATATCAGAGCAAAAAATTGATGTCTGTCCTTAAAATTAAGTAAACAAGTACAAGTCATCCTCAACACATGAACAGTTATATATAACACACTTTGATGTCTTCTAACACTCTCCAAAGCGTAGCCAGATACATTAAAATAGAATGCACGCTCAACGATTCGAAACTATTCATTTTTCAAAAAATTAAGACACATCAGATTCAAAATAATCCAGTTGCGTAGATAAACTTCGAGTAAGTCGTCTGTGAAATATGTCCCAGGAACTTGCAGCGAAGAGTTTCCCGACCTGCAGCAGGCTTCTGTTCATTGCGACGCACCCCACACAGGGACGATTCCACGCTGAATTCCACACTGCGTCACTGTACCCCACACTCCATACCACATGGTGTAAAGCAGCCGGGAAGCCGGCGGAACTCGGACGGTGCAATCGAACGTCAACGTTGAGTCTGCCAATTTTCTGACGTCATAAAGTGGGAAAAGCATTATGGGGGTCTTTTGTAACGCGCAAAACAATATCAGGCTATCACATATTCTGAATGTGAGTTTCAGCGAAGATCAGTGACACGGGAGAATACCACCATCGTCATACGACGGCATATTTCTTCAATAGAATAGTGAGGCCACGTATTTACTTTCAATCGAAGCTCATATTTCTAAGCAGAAACAACTTGAGGTTCTTCCAAAAACTCGTCAATTATTGTACCATGTGTTGTGTAAAATAACGGGAAACGGCATTGAGCCGTGTATCGACTCGTGGTACACCTTGTGTTTACATTCCATTGATTTTCCTCTGTTGACTGGCAGAGACCGCCGACAGTTTAAGAGGTCGTGATGTGTAATAGGCAGACATCTATTCCGACCGTCATACGGGAATTCCAACCTGCATCACGATCCACTGCAAGTACTATGGCAGTTATGCGGGAGGTGAGAAAACTTGGATTTCATGGTCAAGCAGCTGGTCATAAGCCACACATCATGTCGGTAAATGCCAAACGACGCCTCACTTGGTGTAACGAGCGTAGATAATTGGACGATTGAACAGCGTAAAAACGTTGTGTGGAGTGACAAATCATAGTACACAATGTGGCGACCCGATGACAGGTTGTGGGTATGGTGAATGCTCGGTGGACGTCATCTACCAGCGTGTGTAGCCAACAGTAAAATTCGGAGGCGGTGGTATTACGCTGTGGTCTTGTTTTTCATAGAGGGGCTTGCACCCCTTGTTGTTTTGCGTGACACTATCACAGCACAGGCCTACATTGGTATTTTAGGCACCTTCGTGCTTCCCAATGTTGAAAAGCAATTCAGAGACGGCGATTGTATCTTTCAACACGATCGAGCACCTGTTCATTATGCACGGCCTGTGGTGGAGTGGTTATACGACAATAACATCCCTGTAGTGGACTGCCCTGCACAGGGTCCTGCCCTGAATCCCATAGAACACCTTTGGGAAGGTTTGGAACACCGACTTCGTGCCAGACCTCACCGACCGACATCGATGCCTCTCCTCAGTGCAGAACTACGTGAAGAATGGGCTGCCATTCCCCATTCCCCAAAAGCCATCCAGCCCCTGAATGAACGTATTCCTGCGAGAGTGGAAGCTGTCAAGGCTAAGGGTGGGACAATACTATATTGATTTCCAGCATTACCGATGGAGGGCGCTACGAACTTGCAAGTCAGTTTCAGCCAGGTGTTCAAATGGCTCCAAGCTCTATGGGACTTAACATCTGAGGTCATGAGTCCCCTAGACTTAGAACTACTTAAACATAAGTAACCTAAGGACATCACACACATTTATGCCGGAGGCAGGATTCGAACCTGCGCGGTTCCGGACTGAAGCGCCTAGAACCGCTCGGCCACGACGGCCAGCTAGACAGGTGTCCGGATACTTTTGAGTACACAGTGTATCTACCCTAATAGACTGAGATTAAAGAAACATTGGGTAATTAGGACTCTTACTCGATACTGTGTTTCTTATCTTTGTCTTTCTTTGTCGTCTGACGTACGCAAGTAATCTTTAAGATTTATAGCCGTCGATGTAAGACATGGACTTTATTTTAAGATACTGTATATTTTTTTGTGACATTGGAAAGCTACTTCAGGAGGACTTCGGCATACGATATGTGTGATTTCGTCAAATTATAACAAGGAATCGTGCTGTGTAACACTGTCTCGCCCTCTGGAAAAAGCCGGCCGAAGTGGCCGTGCGGTTAAAGGCGCTGCAGTCTGGAACCGCAAGACCGCTACGGTCGCAGGTTCGAATCCTGCATCGGGCATGGATGTATGTGATGTCCTTAGGTTAGTTAGGTTTAACTAGTTCTAAGTTCTAGGGGACTAGTAACCTCAGAAGTTGAGTCCCATAGTGCTCAGAGCCATTTGAGCCATTTGAACCCTCTGGAAAAGAGGTCCTACAAATGTCTGCGTACTACACCAAATGTAAGCAAGCATGTCGCTCATGTATGGTTCGTTGTGAATGTCGTATCAAGTGCTCAAATTGGTGACTGTGAGCAGTGATACAAGCTATAACACCGGACTGACTATACTACTTGCTGAATTTCATACGAATATTTTACTCTGCACACGTGTGTTATATGGCGTTTCGTAACTTCGGGAGCCTTCGTTATTTTCTTTTTGGCCTCTTTTCCTGCACAGACATACACCGTCTGATCAAAAATATCCGGACACTATGTTATGCGAAATTCAGCGCTGTACATCAAAAGATACCGTCCTTCCAGTAGAAAGGAGACGAAGATATTGTGTTGTCAGCAGAGAAGCAGTAGCAGAATGGGGCAGTCAGGAGCGTTCAGTGATTTTGAACGTGGACATATTGTTGCATTGAATGTCATCTGAGTAAAAAGTCCATCAGGGACATTACGAGACTTCTAAAACTGCCGAAGTCAATTTTTGATGATTTGACTCTGAAGCGAAAACGTGAAGGAACGACCACATCTAAATTAACATCAGACAGACCTCATCTACCTATGGACAGAGATCGTCGAGCACTACGAGGATGGTTGTAAAAAATCGTGTGAAATCACCAGAAGGACTCACTCGTGAGTTGCAAAATGCTACCAGCAAATCCAGCAAGCACAATAAATGTGTGCAGGGGGTTAAAAAAATCGGGTACGGTCGCCGGCCAGTCCTCATAAGCCACACATAGTGGGGCTTGAAATGGTGCAAACAGCGACGATGTTTTAGAGTGATGAATAACGCGGCAATCTGATGGAAGAGAGTCCGTTTGGTGAATGCTTGAAAAACATACACTGCAACCACGTGTAGTGTCAACATCGAAATGCAGGTTTGGAGTTGTTACAAAGAGTGAGTGTTTTTCATATTTAGGTTACGGTCCTCTCACTGCACTGAAGAAAACTTCAGTTGCAGGAGGATACAAACACATTGTAACAAATTTTGTACTGCGTGCAGTAGAGATGCAGTTAGGAGACAATTACTGTCTGTATCAGCTTCATGTAGCACCTTGTGATGAAACAACATCTGTAAAGCAATGGCTTGTGGACATTGACATACCTGAACAATCTGGGCAGTGCCATTCCTGGTCTGCCGAGGGTCCCAGCTTGAAACCAAGAAACGTCTTTGGGATGAGTGAAAACAGCCACTTCACTCGAGACCCCAGCGTACAACAGCTCGGCGTTCTCTGGTTTTGGCTATCGAGAAACGGTGGGCTGTCATTCTCCACAGAACTTCAGAAACCTCATTGACAGTGTCCCCAGCAGAGTTCGAGCTGGTTTGAGGTTTGCACATACGCATATTAATGTCCAGTAATAGGTGTCACGATACATTTGATCATAGTGTGAATCCAAATGAGTTTGGGAAACGTGGAGCCCATTCTGTGGTTTCTGAACTTCCAATCTTTAAATGTTCTGTCTGGGCAGGATACCTGTCATGTTGATACCATATTAATTGCCTCGTCCCAAGTGCAATATCTTTACATGAATGCGGCGGAATGTCTGTTAATAACAGCAGATATTTCTTGTTATTTAGGGTCTCGCTAACAAAACAGGAACCAATGCCGCGATTCCTGTTAAGCCTACACCACGAGTTATGAGACCACGGTCGCTTTTTATCCACTTATGTCAGTTAGCGTGAGTTTTTATATGAACAGTGGTGCAGATTGAGAAGATTCAAGTTCCGTTGCTTTGTAAACGATTGTTCATTCGTAAGACATAATCTTTCGGAGGATCGCCACATTCTTTAGTTTTCGTAAACAGCATTCCAGGGACTGTAACCGAGTTGAAAGTCATTGCCATAAAGCTATTGATGGGGCGAAATTTCAAAAGGAAGAAATGTGTTGGAATGTAGAATCTGCAGAACACACCTTTGGCTGGTCCCATTCGCGGTTTCAGTGTCTCTCTTATTGACAGGTACATTATGTATTACTGCTGCTTATGTATAATTTGCATGTATTACAACAGCTGCTGTTCTTTTTCACTGGCGTATTCTATTCCTCACACTGCCAATTTATTAATATTTTTAGTAATATTTGTGAAGACTGGCCGTGTGGACCTGGGGTGGTGAGTACACCTTTCCTGTATAACTAACCGTCCGGCGATTTTCACAACTAAAGAAAGCGCTATTCAGTTTTTCGGACGTCGCATACATTATAGAGCTCTGAACAGTTTCACGAGGAAGTTGTCTGATCGCTACCTTAGCAGAGCGCAAACTTACAGGTTTCCAGTGCATAGGTAAACACACGAACCACCATACCTTCCTTAGTAGTTTCGTTACGTTTGGTACAGTTTGCGGCGTTGTTAACCCGTTAGTATCCGATCATGTTTCACATATGCTGTGACTGTGAAAAAGTCTTATAAAGCTATTTCGAATGCAGTAATATATCCGAGCGTATCCAAATACTACACTTGCATCTGCAATCCCCGATTCGACTTCAGAATGTGGCAGAAGATACACCGAACGAGAAACAGTTCCCCCTTATCCCTGTTGAACATGGGAAGAACGGACGTTGGTATCTCTCTGTAAATCTAGAATATCCTCTTTCTCTCTCCTTGTTCATCGACCACACAAGGTGAGGTAGTTAAGCATGCCAACCAAAATATATAAAGAACAAGAAAAAATATTCAGGTGTAGTCTGAGTTAAGTCAAAGCGGACGAAGTGACGAATTTTATGATGTTCTGACATACAAAAGTAATTTTTAACATGTATTATCGCACCAACTAATTTCATACAAATATATATATAATTTCGTAACTTATATATATATATATAAAGTTACGAAATTAGTTGGTGCCATACACGTTAGAAATTAATTACTTTTGTATGTCACAAAATCATAAAATTCGTCACTTCGACCGCTTTGACTTAACTCAGACTACAACTGAATATATTTTCTTGTTCTGTATATATTTTGGTTGGCATGCTTAACTACCTCACCTTGTGTGGTCGATGAACAAGGAGAGAGAAAGAGGATATTCTAGATTTACAGAGAGATACCAACATCCGTTCTTCCCATGTACAACAGGGATAAGGGGGAACTGTTTCTCGTTCGGTGTATCTTCTGCCACATTCTGAAGTTGAATCGGGGAGTGCAGATGCAAATGTAGAATTTAAATACGCTCGGTTCGTGGAATGAAAGGCATCTCCGCTCCGACACGCCAGTTAGGCAACTCTGCGAAGCACCCGCATACCCGAGACCTCTCTGAAACTACTGCCCGCATCAACTGCCTGTGTCACCACGTGCCAATTATCGCAATAAGCACACGCTGTGTTGCTTAACAGATACTCCGCAGCAACTCGTCATAAGCAAGCTGATGCCATCCAGCTGCTGGAGTATAACTGCACTAATTCCTCCATCACTGGTACGGCGTTGAATACCAGCGTCGACGGGCCAGTGCATAATCGACTTGTTACTTTCACACAGTAAAAAGTCGTCTCGAAATAACGAAACTTTTGCACATTCCTTCTTTTCTGCAGCAATAGTACCTGGTGACTGTAACATTTAAAATACTCTCTTGAGGGTTACTATTCATCTGCACAAACAAAATGCGATTCCCCTCTTGTAGAAAAAGAAAGCGAAGGTGGTGGCGACCAAAGAATCACTGGGTCTCAGTATCTTTCCAAAGAGATGGCGCCAGGATTACTATAGTATGCTTTTAATTACACTGTTTTTCGACAAAGACTGCACAGTTACTGTTCACAGCGTTTATTTATATCTCTCTATTGGCATTAGAATGTTGTCGGACGAAGACTGTAGAATTACTAATGACAGAATTTACTTATATCTTTCTGTTAAGGAGTCACAAGTGTAGAGCCATTTTGGTCTTGCAGCAGTTTAGCAGATGCAAACGCCTAAAATCTATCTCATACGATATTCAAACGATCAAGTCATGATCAGAAATAAAAGTATGTTACATGTCGTACAAAGTAACAACGTCATGAGCACACATAATAAATAATATTTTTGTTCCACAGAAACAGTAAACGACATAAATCAAAAGAAACATGGCACAGCAATTCTTTTCATTTGTTCATTCTCGCTGAACCAATAGGACATCTGTTAACGTAATTACAACGACGCCAAAAGGATAATCACCTTGTTTGCCAACATCAGTGGTGTGACAGTAGTTTTAATTAGGTCACTGTCACAAGTTATAACATATGTCGCTGTCACTTCTGTTGTGACCACATTGGTTAATTCACATATACGTTGCAATCAGTATTTCTTGCTGGAGGACACGAAGTCGACATTTTCCCTGATGGTATCATACCGGTTCATATTAATAAATAATTTTGGAATTCTTTATTTATTCCATACGTTCACAAAAGGAAACAGATTGTATTAAAATACTCAGCGACACATCATTCCACCTCCATTAATTTTCACATGGTAGTTAGCCGCCTATGAAGTGCATGGACTGGATTCTTATCCCAGCTTCCTGCTTAACAGTATTAACTTCATCGAGACCCTTTGAAACTCGTACAGGAAATCGTTGTTCAGTACCCATGAGAATTGAGCGAGCGATGCGGCACTATGGTTAATGCAGCGAACTGGTGTTCCAGAGTAGTGGGGTTCTCATTGACGTCTGTACGTTTCAACTGTTTCCCTAAACGACTTAAAAAGACTTCTGGGATGGTCGCTTTCCGTTAACTGGCATCAGAGACGCTCTCTTACAGGCGACGGTATTATACTGATGACGAACAACACAATGTCAACAAATAAACAATTTGCGTGTTGACAATTTCACAGAATATTATATGTTTTTTTAATATTAAATAATAATTTACTTGGATCTTCGTGGCAGATTAAAACTGTGGGTGCCGGACTGAGATTCGAAATCGGGAGCTCTACCTTTCACAGGCAAGTGTTCTACCGACTTAGTTACCCAAGCACGACCGAGCACCCCTCCTCACAACTGTAATTCCTCCAGTACCTCGTCTCCTGCCTTCCAAACTTCACTGACGCTCTCTTGCGAAACTTGCAAGACTAGCACTGCTGGAAGAAAGGATATTACGGAGACATCGCTCAGTCATGAGGCTGTGGCTACGCCATGTCTCCTTAATTCCTTAATATGTTCCCAGAATGAAATTTTCACTCTGCAGCGGAGGGTGCGCTGATACGAAGCCTCCTAACAGATTAAAACTGTCTCCTGGAGGCAACGCTTGGGTAGCTGACTCGGATCCCATTTCGAGTTTCAGTCCGGCACGCACTGTTTTCATCTGCCAGGACATTCCTAGAAAATGCTTAAAAAAGAAAAAAAATGTGATCAGGATATCTGTTCCTGTTTAAAAAAATGTCGGTAGAGCACTTGCCCACGAAATGCAAAGGTCCCGAGTTCGAGTCTCGGTCAGGTAGACACTTTCATATCAGCACACACTCAGCTGCAGAGTGAAAATTTCATTTTGGACGAATTTATTTGTTGACTACAAGTCTGCATAAGAGTCTGTATACATTGCAATTGTTCTCTGATAGTACGTTTACTAAATTCGCCTGCGAACACATCAGCTGTAACAGAAAATTCGTAGAATCACGCAAATAGATGCAGCCAAAGAAAGGTGTGTTCTTTATCACACGACGCACCAGAGTCGTAAACAGTGCGATAGACATACTCCTGGAATCGTAATTGATGTTCAGATGTGTAATAGCCGTTATGATTCTCCCATCGGCAGTTGTCATGCGAGTGATGCACCGGTAGTACACGGTACAACTATGCGTAAGGTCTTCCTCCACTCATTTATGAATCCTGCCACTCTTTTTTCCAGACTTCACTGGCTAAAGCCATACAAAATCGGTAGCAATATCTATTTTCGCCTTTGCGAGTGATCTTCTTACTCAAAACGTCTGTTCGTTTCCCTTAATGCTATTGTCACCTCCTACTTGCTGCTATAGAGTGATTCGTGCACGCTGTGCGCAACCAAGTGATTATCACCTGGTGTCTAAAAAGTTCAGAACAGGAAGCACTCATCTAGAATCAGAAGGTTATCGGTTCTTCTACTTGATAGTGAGAATACTGGAGAGGACGTCTGTTAGCACTGATGTTAGAAGCATAAATTTCCCTTTGCTTTTGATAACTGAATCCCAGCACATCCTTCGCTGTGTAGTAATACAACAATATACATTATATGGGTGTACGAGTCTATATTTGGTTATTCTGATTATACCTCGGCCGAATTCATTACCCTTTCTCGTTCAGTGTCAGATTGTGTTAAAAAACACGCGTTTACTAGAATTTAGCTGAAATCAGTTCCTCATCAGATCCCAGCACACAAGACATTCATATGTAATTATCCCGATAAGCATATAATGAGCTCACGTATCACTGCTGAGCTCGCATTCACGTTCGAATGTTGACTTGACTAGAGCAAACTTCTCTCATCGTCTTTTAAAACTCATGCACTTCTGCAATAAATAATAAAAACACTGAAAGAAACAAACCGGTAGCACAGTCTCTCCATTCTGTAGCTTCACGATTTTCTGGCGTCTTTGCACAGTGTCGATTACCCAGCCCAAGAACTGCTCCGTCAACGAGCGGATAAAATCTTCACATGAGCACAAACATTGTTCATGATATCTAATGTCCCGAACGACGTGAAAAAAGCGCAGGAGACGCCTGTGTATAAGAAGGGTAGAAGGACGGATCCTCAAAATTACAGGCCAATATCCTTAACATCGGTTTGCTGCAGGATTCTCGAACATATTCTCAGTTCGAATATAATGAATTTCCTTGAGACAGAGAAGTTGCTGTCCATGCATCAGCACGGCTTTAGAAGGCATCGCTCCTGCGAAACGCAACTCGCCCTTTTTTCACATGATATCTTGCGAACGATGGTTGATGGGTATCAGGTGGATGCCATATTCCCTGACTTCCGGAAAGCGCTTGACTCGGTGCCCCACTGCAGACTCCTAAGGTACGACCATATGGGATTGGTTCCCAAATATGTGAGTGGCTCGAAGACTTCTTAAGTAATAGAACCCAGTACGTTGTCCATGATGGTGAGTGTTCATCGGAGGTCAGGGTATCATTTGGAGTGCCACAGGGAAGTGTGGTAGGTCCGCTGTAGTTTTCTATCTACATAAATTATCTTTTGGATAGGGTGGATAGCAAAGTGCGGCTGTTTGCTGATGATGCTGTGGTGTACGGGAAGGTGTCGTCATTGAGTGACTGTAGGAGGATACAAGATGACTTGGACAAGATTTGTGATTGGTGTAAAGAATGGCAGCTAACTCTAAATATAGATAAATGTAAATTAATGCAGATGAATAGGAAAAAGAATCCCGTAATGTTTTAATACTCCATTAGTAGTGTAGCGCTTGACACAGTCACGTCGATTAAATATTTGGGCGTAACACTGCAGAGCGATATGAAGTGGGACAAGCATGTAATGGCGGTTGTGGGGAAGGCGGATAGTCGTCTTCGGTTCATTTGTAGAATTTTAGGAAGATGTGGTTCATCGGTAAAGGAGACCGCTTATAAAACACTAACATGACCTATTCTTGAGTACTGCTCGAGCGTTTGGGATCCCTATCAGGTCGGATTGAGGGACGACATAGAAGCAATTCAGAGGCGGGCTGCTAGATTTGTTACTGGTAGGTTTGATCATGACGCGAGTGTTACGGAAATGCTTCAGGAACTCTTCTGGGAGTCTGGAGAAGAGATTACCAGCATTTGAGGCTGGCTGCAGTACAGTTTTACTGCCGCCAACTTATATTTCGTGGAAAGACTACAAAGATAAGATGAGAGAGATTAGGGCTCGTACAGAGGCATATAGGCAGTCGTTTTTCCCTCGTTCTGTTTGGGAATGGAACAGGGAGAGAAGATGCTAGTTGTGGTACGTATTACCCTCCACCACGCGCCGTATGGTGGATTGTGGAGTATGTATGTAGATGTAATGTTGAGGCTCAGACACAGCATCGTCTTGTATCGCAGGTGGCAGCGCTCGTGGGGAGCAGGGGCTCAACAACAGCGGATGCTGCAGCAGCGACGGCTGTGGCGTCAACAACCCCGACATCGACGGCGGCGCCGGCACGCGGCCTGACGATAAGTAGGTGGCGCCGCTCCCCAGGGAACGCGGCGAACCGATCGCCGACGGACGGGAAGGTACGTCATCATCTCTCTCAGCTTGGATATCTCGTAATTCCCCTCTGAAAAAGCCTTTGATTCTTTTAAAGATAATACACGTGTATCGTTAGAACATCACACTGCTGCAAATTACAACACCAGGAAGCATAGGTTCCGTGCATGACAGTACTCTAGCGACCTTCTTAAACGAGCTGTAAAATACTATATATTACTTTCTTCAAAACTGTATAGACATACGCACTATACTCGTAAGGGTCCACGTTTATGTCAGCCCGCAATAGCTCCCACCCGTCGTGGCGGAACTTCATTTTCACCCCTCCGCTTACAGCAACGAACCGACTTCTCCAAGTCAGACGACCAGCCGAAGAAGCGAGTAACAACTCTATAAAAAGAGATGAAAAGTTTTCACATATATATGCATTCCGTCATGGCAAAAAGATAAACTGATACTTCAGCTGTAGAGAGAGTGTTGTGAAAAGTTTGTTTACAGCACGCTGGAGTATTCTCACTTCTGCAAGAACATTACAAGTCTTTGGAATAGGTTCTAGAACATAGCTGGCCTGGTTGTCATGAATATCGGGAAAAATGACTACAGTTCCGTCCATGTCGAGGTTATTAGCAACTGTCTAGTCAACTGGAGAAGGATGGGGCAGGGAAAGTCTGCGGTTCCTTTGAAGAAACATCCCCAGCTTTCGCCTGTGGTGATGTATTGCTAACAAGGAGGAAAAATCTGTGTGCCCGGATGGATGTATAATTCTCGTCTTTAATATGTGTCCATTGTCTCAACTTAATCGTCACTATTGCTTACCGAGCCGTTCTGTTAATCTGAAAGTAAAAATCTTACCTGTTCAAACACTTTCTTGTCAGTGATCTCATCTGTTGTCCGGAAGTAATGCGACTGATCTCTGGAAGCATCAACTGAAATTGCTTACGAAAATTAATTATCAGACACTGAACTTAAACAAATATCGAGATCAGCGACTGTTGTGAAGATATAGAAACGTATACCATGCATTTAATAATGGTACGCAAACACTGTCCAATTGAGGAATTACTTGACGCAAGTAGCGGCTGTGGTCACGAAAACTGACAAACTGCAGAGACAGAGGTGTGCTGACCCTCCGCATTCGTATCCAGTGACACCTATCGGATGTCACGGTGGTCGGTCGGTACCGTTGAGCCTCCTTAGACTTGTTTGGTCGTAGTTTTTGACGCAAACACTGCGCATGCCACCAAATCCAGAGAGCATAATGTCGAATCCCGTATGTTGAAATAAGGGTATTCTTTCTTCATTTCGCACTACTGACGATCATAGCGACCTTGTAATGATAAACATTAGATTTATTAATTTCTGTGGACATAAGCTAATCTAATCGTATCATTACTTAGAAGTGCGCCGTCATACATCAAAATCATACACAAAATAAGGCAGAGGCAAAAGGGGAGATGTAACACGACCGCGGCCGGTTTCCTTGTTGTTTCTGTGACTTTGTATATTATTTTGCAATTCATAGGCACGTGACAGAATCATCATGAGGCAGAACTTTTGACTGTGCGAATAAACGGTATTCGATTGACATACACCATCCGAAGATGCCATCATAATCGTCATCAGGAGCGGTCACTCGATATCCACTGCTACAATGAATTCATCTCCAGTATTTTACGTGTGTTTTCCATCGTTACTAATTTCAGCAATATTCATTCACATTAGTCGTGCACAGTAGATTTCGAAAAATATACAGCACCATTCATAATGCACTTAACAATAAGAGCAGAAAGAGAACGAGAGTAAAATTTGATAAATCTGTAGCTCTTTCAATACTTCTTCATGGAGTGAATATCGTGTTGCAGGAATGATATTCCCAAGAAGAACAGAAGGCTGCTCAATAACAGTCCACATACAAAACATAACAGTGCAACAAGAACAAAAAGTATAGCCAGTTGAAAGCATAGTAACTAAATATCGAAACACCTCTTAAGAACACATTGGACAGTGAACGACTTCCCAAACCAGCATTAGTTTCTAAGCCGGCAAGAACAGCAGATCTTGAAAGGCTTAAGAAGAGATGGACAGACCATTTTTGATGAGAGAACAGCCTCTTGCCTAACGCAGGAAATGTAGGAGACCATGGAGAAGAAGTTAGTCTTACATATTTCAAATGTCATTTTCGTTAAACCTTCGTATCGATGTAATTTTGTTATTTGGGATAAAGCATAGTAGATTAGGAAATATATATAGCACCATTCATAATGCACTTAACAATAAGACCATGTATTCGCCTGCCTGCTAGTCGTCTTTACCTCCACTTATATTACGCGCGCGCACACACACACACACACACACACACACACACACACACATACACACGTATAGGTGATCAAAAAGTTTGTGTTTGAGGTAATTGCTGCAGCGTATGTGCAATATAGCGCTACTTCGATGCGGGTGTATAAGTACCGACATGTAGCAAGGGATCAGCGTGGCATTTGTGTCTTGCTTGCGGTAAATGCGGAAACGTTAATTATAGCGACATTATTACCAAACGCATTTAAGCAGGGACAGCTTGCTGTTATACTTTCTTGGCTGCCGAAGGATAGCATCGGAGAATTAAATCTGGTATACTTCGGTGCCTGTGTTGTTCAGAAATACGATGCAAAATGCCTTCGCAGGTGCGTGCATGTCCTAAGGAACATTACATTATATTTTTGTAGAACACATGCACGACAGTATCGTATTCATTCACCAACACCAGGCAAGCTACTTTCAATTAAAATGTCTCCCCTGTTCATAAAACAAGCACCAATGCAGGTTCTAGAGAGATGGTTGACGGCGTATTGAACTTTCGGTATGGCCATGAGGTGAGTTCGTGTAGTCTATTAGTAAGGCGACCGTTCACGATTAGCTGGACAACCGAGTTCGATACCCGGTCCGGTACAAATTATCATTGTCGTCATTCCATTATACAGCTGATGCTTGCCGATTTTCGCAGATGCGTATACATTCAGTGTAATTAAGTATGCGTATGGGACATAAAGTCTCAAAAACCACCGATGGAGGGTCAAGATCTGCGCTGGTGGAGTTTTGACACAAGTCACCCGTCGATCTGGAAGAAGCAACGTCAGCTGAAATTGGAGACAATGGAACACACGACCCCGTCTCTGCTTCTGCGATTGTGAAGCCTTCGGTCCCCTGAACATGTCTTGCAGGATCAAAGATTCCCGTAGGAGGAGAATGTGCAGCAGGCAGTCACGAACATGTCCTAAAGAAAAAATACCGATTTTGATCCAACAGCTACTATGAATCAAGACACAAAGGAATTATAGACACTGGGTGCCTGTGAGCATTTATTAAAGTCAGGGGGGAAAGATGAAAATTTGTGCCGGACTGGGATTGCAACCCACGTCTCCTGCTTATTAGGTAGAGGCTCTAAACAGGTCACGGGAACAGATCCAAATTCTCAACTTATCAACACACTGCTAATGCAGTCCCTTGCTCATTATCCTCAATTTTTGTTGGGTCATCAGTCTTCTGACTGGTTTGATGCGGGCCACCACGGATTCCTCTCCTGTGCCAACCTCTTCATCTCAGAGTACCACTTGCAACCTACGTCCTGAATTATTTGCTGCATGTATTCCAATCTCTGTCCTTTTTGCACTTTACAGCTGCCTCACGGGATGGCTGTGCGGTCTTAGGCGTCTTGTCACGGTTCGCGTGGCTCCCCCTGTCCAAACGTTGGGTCCTCCCTCGGGCACGAGTGTGTGTGTTGTCCTTAGCGTAAGTTAATTTAAGTTAGATTAATTGGTGCGTAAGCCTAGGGACTGATGACCTCAGCAATTTGGTCCCATACTCCTTACCACAAATTTCCAAAATTTCCCTCTACAGCTCCCTCTAGTACCATTGAAGTCATTTCCTCATGTCTTAGTAGATGTCCTATAACCTGTTCTTTCTGCTTCTCAGTGTTTCCCACATGTTCCTTTCCTCTCCGATTCTGTACACAACCTACTCATTTCTTACCTTATCAGTCAGTCCACCCACATTTCAATATTCGAATGTAGCACCATATCACTAATTTTTCAATTCTTTTCTGTTCCGGTTTTCCCACAGTCCATGTTTCACTACCATACTATTGTACTCCAGACGTACATTCTCAGAAATTTCTTCCTCAAATTAAGGCCGATATTTGATATTAGCAGACCTCTTGGCCAGGAATGCCTTTTCTGCCATTGCTGCTCTGCTTTTGATGTCTTCCGTGTTCCGTCCGTCATTAGTTATTTTGCTGTCTTAATTTCATCTACTTCGTGACCATCAATCATCGCTGTTCTCATTTCTGCTACTTCTCATTACTTTCGTCTTCCTTCGATTTACTCTCAAACCATATTCTGTACTCAATAGTGTTTATTCCATTCAGTAGATCATGTAATTCTTACTCACTTCCACTCAGGATAACAATGCCATCAGCGAAACGTAATACTGATACCCTTTCACCTTGAATTTTAATTCCACTCTTGAATCTTTCTTTTATTTCCATCATTGCTTTTTCGATGTACAGATTAAACAATAGGGGCGAAAGACTTCATCCCTGTCTGACTGCCTTTTTAATCCGAGCAATTCATTCTCAGTTGTCTACTCTTATTATTCCCTCTTTGCTCTTATACATATTGTATATTACCTGTCTCTCCTTGTAGCTTTTCCCTATTCTTCTCAGAATTTCGGAGATATTACAATGTCGAACGCTTTTTCCTGGGCGAGAACTTCTATCAACGGGTCTTGATTTTTCTTTAGTCTGCCTTCCATTATCAACCGCAACGTCAGAATTGCCACTCTCGTGCCTTTACCTCTTCTAAAGCCAAACTGATCGTCATCTAGCATATCGTCTATTTTCTTTTCCATTCTTCTGTATATCATTCTTGTCATCAGCTCGGATGCATGAGCTGTTAAGCTGATTTCGTGATAGGTCTCGTACTTGTCAGTTCTTGCAGTCTTCGGAATTGTGTGGATGATATTTTTCAGAAAGTCAGGTGGTATGTGACCTGACTCATACATTCTACACACCAAAGTGAATAGTCGGTTTGTTGCCACTTCCCCTAAAGATTTTAGAAATTGTGATGGAATGTTATCAATCCCTCCTGCCTTATTTGATCTTAAGTCCTCCAAAGCTCTCTTAATTTCTGGTTCTAATATACACTCCTGGAAATGGAAAAAAGAACACATTGACACCGCTGTGTCAGACCCACCATACTTGCTCCGGACACTGCGAGAGGGCTGTACAAGCAATGATCACACGCACGGCACAGCGGACACACCAGGAACCGCGGTGTTGGCCGTCGAATGGCGCTAGCTGCGCAGCATTTGTGCACCGCCGCCGTCAGTGTCAGCCAGTTTGCCGTGGCATACGGAGCTCCATCGCAGTCCTTAACACTGGTAGCATGCCGCGACAGCGTGGACGTGAACCGTATGTGCAGTTGACGGACTTTGAGCGAGGGCGTATAGTGGGCATGCGGGAGGCCAGGTGGACGTACCGCCGAATTGCTCAACACGTGGGGCGTGAGGTCTCCACAGTACATCGATGTTGTCGCCAGTGGTCGGCGGAAGGTGCACGTGCCCGTCGACCTGGGACCGGACCGCAGCGACGCACGGATGCACGCCAAGACCGTAGGATCCTACGCAGTGCCGTAGGGGACCGCACCGCCACTTCCCAGCAAATTAGGGACACTGTTGCTCCTGGGGTATCGGCGAGGACCATTCGCAACCGTCTCCATGAAGCTGGGCTACGGTCCCGCACACCGTTAGGCCGTCTTCCGCTCACGCCCCAACATCGTGCAGCCCGCCTCCAGTGGTGTCGCGACAGGCGTGAATGGAGGGACGAATGGAGACGTGTCGTCTTCAGCGATGAGAGTCGCTTCTGCCTTGGTGCCAATGATGGTCGTATGCGTGTTTGGCGCCGTGCAGGTGAGCGCCACAATCAGGACTGCATACGACGGAGGCACACAGGGCCAACACCCGGCATCATGGTGTGGGGAGCGATCTCCTACACTGGCCGTACACCACTGGTGATCGTCGAGGGGACACTGAGTAGTGCACGGTACATCCAAACCGTCATCGAACCCATCGTTCTACCATTCCTAGACCGGCAAGGGAACTTGCTGTTCCAACAGGACAATGCACGTCCGCATGTATCCCGTGCCACCCAACGTGCTCTAGAAGGTGTAAGTCAACTACCCTGGCCAGCAAGATCTCCGGATCTGTCCCCCATTGAGCATGTTTGGGACTGGATGAAGCGTCGTCTCACGCGGTCTGCACGTCCAGCACGAACGCTGGTCCAACTGAGGCGCCAGGTGGAAATGGCATGGCAAGCCGTTCCACAGGACTACATCCAGCATCCCTACGATCGTCTCATTGGGAGAATAGCAGCCTGCATTGCTGTGAAAGGTGGATATACACTGTACTAGTGCCGACATTGTGCATGCTCTGTTGCCTGTGTCTATGTGCCTGTGGTTCTGTCAGTGTGATCATGTGATGTATCCGACCCCAGGAATGTGTCAATAAAGTTTCCCCTTCCTGGGACAATGAATTCACGGTGTTCTTATTTCAATTTCCAGGAGTGTAGTATTGGCTTTCTTTTCTAAATCGACCTGTTTCTTCTTCCATCACATCAAACAAATCTTCCAGCTCATAGAGGCTTTCAATGTATTCTTCCCACCTATCTTCTCTCTTGTCTGCATTTAACAGTGGTATTCCCTTGGCCCTCTTAATGCCATCACCCTTGCTTTTAATGTCACCGAAGGTTGTTTTAACTTTCCTGTACGCTGAGTCTCTCCTTCCGACAATCATTTCTTTTCCGATGTCTTCTCATTTTTCCTGCAGCCATTCCGTCTCAGTTTCTTGGATTTGCCTAAGGGATCTTATTGGTGAAAAGGTCTCCATCCATTACATCAGCGTTTTCGTTGACGCTGTGCGTCTCCAACGCAGAAGCGTCAAGAGAAAGGGTGAAATGTGAATAAGAGCGTTTGTAAAGACCTATCCATCGTGTGGTGGTGTAGGACAGGATTTTGGGGAAATTTGGTGGCAATGTGAAGTCATTAACCAACCTAACGACTCATAAAGACTTCTGAACTCTGGCCTTTGTTTCCGCACGTCACGACACCTTGGTCTTTCAAGCGTCGCCGAGCTCTAGGGTGACGTTGTAGGCCACTACACTTTTGCACCATTATAAAGAAAGGCTGTAGTCACATTGAAGCCAAATTTCAAACTTACACACGCAGTGGATCATAATTAGGAGCTTTCCTTTAATCGTGTTGCGCTTTGCTGTGTCTGTTCCAACCTATGTAAAACTCTTGAGGTGACACAATCTCTCTGGAACCGTGCTCCCTTGCATTAGAAGATGTATTCAAATCACTAGACTTGAATAAGAAAGGAATAAAAATCAGTGACTCATAACTTATCCAACTGCTCTTTGCTGGGAATGTTGTGTTCATAAGTGAAGATTTCTAAGGAAGATAGAGTATTTTCCAAAGCCCAAAACTTTACTCTGAAAAGATGGGTTTGGAAATGAAGATCAATAGGACATAAATAATAAACCCAGACTACCAACCAACGGCATTTGGAAACCAAACTAAACAAGCTAGACTACAAGCTAGGGAAAAACAATTAGAGTGCAGAAATTCATCACAGAAAAGGAGTGATGTGGGTAGCTTTCCAAAAAGATTTATACCGAGCAACAATGATGTCCTAAGTGATCGGAAGGCTGAAGTCTATAATACGTGCATACTACCAGTCAAAACCTACGACTTCGATGATTCTAAGTGCTCGTAAACTAAAGCGCTCACAATGAGATTTGGAGCTGTACATGATAGGAGTCAGTCTCAGGATTTGATCAGAGGACAGAAGAAAAATAACAAGGTAAAAAACGTTCTTGAGAGAACTGAAAGCCTGAAGAGGCGGTGAGTCGGACAGTAGCTCGAAAAGATCTAAGCAGGTTGATCTCTAGAATTGTTCTGGAGATCATATGTTCACAAGAGAGGCATTGAAAAACTCCGAGGGATTGGCTTGATGGCGTGACGCTGGGCGCTAGAACACAGTGGTATGAGGTAGCTAAAAGTCGAAGACAATGGAAAAATATGGAAGTGGCCTATATCCAGTAGAGGACTGAAATATGTTGAAGAAGAGGAAGAAGAAGAAGAAGAAGAAGTAGTACGAATCAGGTGAGATGAGTGAAGGACCGTACTCTCTCACGTGACTCACGCAAACGAGTAAGTAGGGAATTGTCCGCATTTTGGCTCAGCTCCCCTCGCTACAGGCAGACCGCCAGCTGCAGCAGAGAGCCGCTCGCCGCTAACGACTCTCGGCGGGCGCCATGCGCCGCCAGAGTGGAGGTCCCTGCATTATTGAGCAGAACAGCGAAACGCGCGCAGCGTGCGCTGGTCCCGGCTTTTCAGTAAAAGCCGACCCGACGGCTGTGGTTCACTGGTCCACCCTGGCACGTGAAACTTTAAACAAGATGGCTGGACTTCTGCCGTTTCTTCCAAAAAATAACACACGAAAGAATCAACAAGGCATTATGAAAAAGTGATAAAGTTGTTTGTCTGCAGTCGGTCTTCTGTGTTGTTACACCAGGTCACTTCAGTGCTTATTTAACTCAACGCTTCGAACTCGCCTTTGGGATTTATAAGTTCGTCCACAAATTATTCACCAACTCTACAACAAATTTCTTCCACAAATACTGGGTCATTTTTTTCTTTCTTTTTGTGAAGGAATGATTTGATGCGGTCCGCCACGAATTCCTCTCTTGTGCCGTCCTCTTCACCTCAGAGTAGCACTTACGCTCTAAGTCGCCAATCATCGGCTGGCTCCATTCTAAATTCTGTCTTTTCACACAGCTTCGCCCTCAATGGCTCCCTCTAGTGTCATGGAAGTTATTCCCTGACCTCTTAACATACATACTATTACCTAAGCCCCTCTTCTCGTCAGTGTTTTCCATATGTTACTTTCTTCACCGATTCTGCAGAAAACTACCTCATTCCTTTTCAGTCCATCCTTCTCAGTCAACCTAGTTTTCAACATTTTTCTGTAGCACCACATCTCAAACCCTTCCTTTCTTTTCTTTCCGGGGTCTCCCGTAGTCCGTGATTCACTATCATAAAACGCTGTCCTGCAAACCTAAGTTCCCAGAACTTTCTTCCTCAGGTACTGAGACGTCCCCTTAGAAAAATTTATGAATGACTGTGCTGATAAACCTCTTACATTATTTCATTTTCAAACAGCTGAGCAGAACTGAACGTATTCAGACATTTCTCTCTTTACTTATTCTGATCAACACTAAACTGACACACAATATTTTTAACGCAACGCAATCTGACTTTCAACAATCCCTACAAAAGAATGCCCCTGACTGACAATAATCTATACCTTTCATGAATCACTTACCTCACAAAAATCTTCGTTACTCGAACTACTGCCATACAGCGAGCGCCAATACTGCCAGCTAAATAAAGGATTCTAACTACTGAAAGCTCTAACTACTGATAGGCATAGTTAGCAAATGAGAGATTTTGATAGAGAACAAACAATGTATTTACCTTAATAGTGTTCAAAAGTCATAATATATCAGTTCATGACATCCAGCCTCACAAATTTACTGTCTCTGATGGACACACATCCAGATCATCCGTTCTCAAAATTATGCCATTTCTCTCCCCACATCCACCGCTGCTGGCGGCTCACCTCCAACTGCGCAACGCTACGCGCTGTTCACATCCAACTGCCCAACTCTACAATAGCAAATATTGCAACAATGCCGACAAGCCTCAGACGGCAGACAGCACAGTCAGTGATTTCCATATAGAGCGCTACGTGGCGTTACCAACACAAAAACCTAAACAGCCCACTTACAGTACTAGCAGACTTTTCTTACCCAGAGGTGTCTTCCTTGCCTTTGGTAATCTGATCTTTGTAGCCTCGATGTGTTATTTTGCTTCAGTGTTAGAAGAATTACTTATCGTCGTCTATATCGTAGTAACCAGTTTTTATGTTGCTTTTATCGCTAATCTCATTTCCATGTCTCTTCCTTTTATCCATATTGGGTACTCTGCAAAGTACGTAGAAGAATTTGTGTGCAGTTTGGACAGTAGGGGAGATGAACTGTCGGAAATAAAAATGTGAATGCGACTAGCCCATCACGACAGAATACCTCAGCCGGTAAATCATTTTCCCGTAAAAGGTAAAACTTCTGGTTTGGAATCGCTTTTGGACACATAGTTTTAATCTGCAAAGAGGTATAGTTAAAATAATGATATTTAACGTGTCGCCTTATTGCAGACGTGCTTAAAGAGCTATTTCATTCGTACATAGCCATGCGGAGTGGCCGTGCGGCTGGAGGCACTATGTCACGGACTGCTCGTCCCCACCCGCCGCAGGTTCGACTCCTCCCTCGGGCATGGGTGTTTGTGTTGTTCTTAGAGTAAGTTAGTTTGAGTAGTGTGTAAATCTAGGGCCCGATGAGATCAACAGTTTGGTCCCTTAGGTACATATGAACATTCGTGCATAAAGCCATATTATTGCCGTCGTTAGTTCACAAATTCTCTCTCTCTCTCTCTCTTTCTCTCTCCCTCTCTCTCTCTCTCCCTCTCTCTCTCTCTCTCTCTCTCTCCTTCTCTCTCTCTCTCTCTCTCCCTCTCTCTCTCTCTCTCCCTCTCTCTCTCTCTCTCTCACACACACACACACACACACACACACAAACTATTTATAATGAACTGCCAAAACTTCTGCTTTTTTTTTTAGTTATTTCCGTATGTCTGAAAATCTGAGTCATCATATGTCCACATATGATCAATATTTTATGCTCGGCAGAATGGTAGGGATTTTAGTGCACAATCCTTTCCAGATCTCGGACCTAAGGTTTCACGTTAACTTGTTTATTTTCATCGTATACGGCACAATACCACATGTGTTTATTAATATGCTGTAGCAACATTTTATCCCCGCCTACAGCGTTCTCAAAATAGTTTTTCAGTACGTAGTACGTACTCTTTGAAGGCACTTTTCAACTGATATCTTAACTATTTTGATTTTAGGTGACTTTTTAATAGAATGAAATTGAAATTTTTGACTCTGCAATCTCTTTGGTCAGTCTATTGGAAAAATTTATTCCTTGCTTTAAATGTCAACGTATGTGTTTCTTTATCTGGCTTCTGTTTCATGGTTGTGATTGGGTAATAATTATTGATGTTAGTCCCAATGTGCGTAACCAAGTTGTAGACGTACTGATATGCTGTGGTTACAGTCCTCAGCTGTTTAAGCAAATCTTTACAGTAAAGCTGATGACAATTTTTTGTATTATTCTTATGGCTCTTTTTCTGTAGCCTGAAATCTTTTCCGATAGTGGCTCCACAAAAATATTGTTCTGTTGCTAAGGATTCGGTGCATATAGGTATAGCATGTAATTACACGGCACGGTCTGTTATAAATTGATAACAGGTTGTTAATGACATAGATGCTGAAGACTTCCTTGATAATATCTTCGTCTGTTCGTTCCCATCCAAGTTGGTTTGTTTATAACATAACATACGAAATTATCAGGTATGTTTAACGTCACATAATTATTTTCCCTCCTCATGCAAAAATTAACGTCTTTTTTGTCTTCGTATTCAGTTTTGGTTTCTCGCAACATATCCGGCAGGACTCGTCTTTTCTTACTAATTTTAACACTTAACGTTAGTGGTAATAGAAATAATTGATGAATTATGGGAAGTAATACTTTTCGAAAGACATGAACACAAGCAGAAGTAATTATGGAACTAAAAACTAGGCAATTAAGTTTTAGTTTTGAATTTCGTCAATGGCGGTCTAGAACCTGATCATTTTATAAATTAAAAGTCACTGACGTGGCTCATCCCGAAATGAAAGAGAATTGTGGTAAAAACTAGCAGTGATAATGTGTGTCAACAAGTAGAGCTGACTTAACACTTTTATACCGACGCTGTAAATTGTGTTTCTCGACATGGGGCTGCGCGCGCATTCATACAACGCGTCATGTGGCGGAACTATTTTTCCCCTTAATCGACATGTGGCGGTAGTTGCATTCAAGTGCGCTAACCTACTGTTTTAACATGTAGACCTATTATTTTGAAAGTGGCTCAAGTCCGTTCTTTTAGAAGAACGAGAGTTCCCATATAATAATTTTACACTAAATTAACCACAAATTATCTCGTATCCCATTTTTTAAGAAAGCTCTCTTGTTGAAGTGTCACACAAAATCGTATTCATAGCTGTTTGTCGCGCCTGACTGATAGGTAATACATCATACGCTATTGTGTTGCTGGTAGCATAACTAGTTCAGTCGAGCCTGAGCCCCCAGCAGTAGACGCCGGCACCAGCACCAGCTTGAATCACACTTCGGTTTTACACAGAGTACTCTGCGGCGTTTCCACCTTACTTTGCCTGCATTTATCACTCATCCCTCGCCCAGCGGGAAGTCCCAATCGATTGCATATAAGGAAGGTAAAAAACTGACCCGCGTAGTCATAGACCAATATCCAACACATTGGTTTGCTGCAGACTTTTTGAAAAATTCCTAGTTCGAATATAATAAATCTCCTTAATAGACAAAAGCTTCTGCCAACAAATCAGCAAGAATTTAGAAAGCTTCACTCGTGCGAAACTCAGCTTGCCCTTTTCTCATGGGGTACCCTAATAAATACGGATAGAGGGGAACAGGCAGATTCCATATTCATAATTTCAGAAAAGCGTTTGACATGGTACCCCCCCCCCCCCCCCCCTGCAGATTGTCGACGAAGGTGCGAGCATACGGAATAGGTTCACAAACATGTGGGTGGCTTGAAGATCTTTTAAATAACAGCACCCTTCTCTCGGCGACGGGTGTTCATCAGAAGCAAGGGGAACTTCATGTGTGCTGCAGGGAAGGGTGATAGGACCACTCTTATTCGCTCTATATAAAAAAGGCGTGTGACGACGACCTTCTAAACGGCTCGCCCGGCGCAAGTCTTTCGATTTGACGCCACTTCGGCGACTTGTGCGTGGATGGGGATGAAATGATGATGATTAGGACAATGCAACACCCAGTACCTGAGCGGAGAAAATCTCCGACCCAGCCTAGAATCGAACCCTGGCCCTTAGGTTTGACAGTCTGCCACGCTGACCACTCAGCTACCGGGAGCGGACCGCTCTATATATAAATGACCTGACGCACAACGTCAGCAGAAAGTTGTGGCTACTTGCTGAGAGGGCTATGGTGCACGGTAAAGTATCACGTGACAGTCAGGATACAAAAGATGACACGATAATTTCTAGTTGGTGTGATGAATCACAACTTGTTATAAACGTAGAAAAATGTAAGTTACTTGAGTAAGACAAATAGTCTTGTAACGTTCGACTGTAGCATTAGTAGGTTGCAGGCTGACACAGTCACTTCGATTAAATATCTGGGAATAACTTTGCAGAGAGATAAAAAATGGAATGAACAAGTGATGTTGTAAGTAGGGAAGGTGAGCGCTCGACTTCGTTTTATTGAGACAATTATCGGAAAGCGTAACCATCTATCAAGGAGACATCGTATGGAACGCAAGTGAGATCAGTTCTTGATTTCGAGTGTCTAGGTTCATCAGATGGAATTAAGAGAAGACATCGAAGCAATTCAGCGGCTGGCTGCTAGATTTGTTACCGGTTAGTTCGATTAGTGTCACGAAGATGCTTCGTGAAATCATATGGGTATCCCTGGAGCGAAGACGACGCTCTATCCGCAACGCACTACTGCGCTAATTTAGAAAATCGATATTTGAGGCCGACTGTAGAACGATTCTACTGCCATGAGTGCATATTTCGCGTGGAGACCATGAGGATAGCATACGAGAAACAGAGACTTTTCGACAAACTATCTCCCTCACTCTATTTACCAGTGGAATACGAGAGGAAATGAATAGTAGTCGTAAAAATACCTTCCGCCATGCACCGTGCGGAGGTCTGTGGAGTGTGTACGAAGATGTAGACGAAGATGTGGAACATTTTAATGGTTCAAATGGCCCTAAGCACTATAGGACATAGCATCTGAGGTCACCAGTCCCCTAGACTTAGAACTACTTAAACCTAACTAATCTAAGGACATCACACACATTCGTGCGCGAGGCAGGATTCGAACCTGTGACCGTAGCAGCAGCGCGGTTCCGGACTGAAGCACCTAGAACCGCTCGGCTAGTGCGGCCGCTCGATGTAATTCTTTCCTGTAGCATACATTCGGGCTGCAGGTACACTTAAATTCACTCCACATACTAACACACCTACAGCTTTTTATTAATTTTTTTGTCATCAGTCTTTTGACTGGTTTGATGCGGCCCACCACGAATTCCTCTCCTGTGCTAACCTGTGCTACAACATAGCACTGAGAAATCTACAGCAGCCATCCGAACTGCTATTCGTGGCTGACAATTCAGCAAACGGCGCGCAAAAGATACGTTCCGTTTGCTTACCAGCCACCTCTCTCCAGATATCAGGTCATTTCGACCACCTCTAACGTTTTGATTCGTGGTAATATTATGAAATGACAGTTCGAATGGCCATGAGGTAACCTGTTTTCATCGGCTATGGACAATTTCTTTCTGGAGATTTTTGAATTGTGCCATAAACGGCTTTGTTCTGCCTTCGTCCTGTTTTTATCGTTATGCCTGGTGATCAAAAAGTCAGTATAAATTTGAAAACTTAATAAACCATGGAATAATGTAGATAGAGAGGTAAAAACTGACACACATGCTTGGAATGACATGGGGTTTTATTAGAACAAAAAAAAGCAAAGTTTGCAAAATGTCCGACAGAAAGCGCTGGACAGCAAAACGTCAGTGACCGCATGACAATCGTGTACAAAAGGAGCTGTAATGAGAGAGAGAATCGGATGCGCCAGGAGTCACAGCATGTTGACGTTACCTGAAAAGGCGCTTTTGGTGAAGCCGTATTATCAGAATGGGGAATGTGCTAGTTCTGCGTTATGATCCAATCGCCATAGGAAGGGGATTCGAACGGGTAAAGGTCCGTTGACAAATGCAGCTGTGGCGAGAATAATTTCGAAGTTCGAAGCCACGGGTTGTTTAGACGAATAGACCCCGTAGTGGCCGACCGAGCACAAGGAATAATGCTGCTGAGACAGTTCAGGAAGAAATGTAGCGGGATCGTCTATGCACGGGGAAGTCAGCGCTCGTGCAGTCGCACGTCGCACCGGCATGCCATACACTACAATTTGGTTGGCACTGAGGTGTACCCTCCGATGCTATCCGTACAAAATCCATCGGCATCATGAATTGTTACCTGTCGATTTAGTGAAGCGGAGGGCATTTGCGGTGTAGGCGTTTCAAAAGATGGCGGAAGATGACGATTGGTTGAGTAACGTGTTGTGGACCGACGAAGCTCATTTCACGCTCCAAGGGTCTGTCAAAGCCCACAACTGTAGAGTTTGGGCTGCCGAAAATCCTACAACTGTCGTGAAAACTCCATTGCGCGACGAGAAAGTCACGATATGGGTTGGATTTACCACATATACCGTTATCAGGCCTTTTTTCTTCGAGGAAATGCGTGATTCTGGTTCTGTAACTGCTACCGTGACGGGTGAGAGGTACGTCGATATGTTACAGAATCGCATCATCCCCAGCCTGGCTGATAAACATCTGCTTGAACGTACGATGTTTATGCAGGATGGCGCTCCACCCCATATTGCTAGACGCGTGAAAGATCTCTTGCGCGCGTCGTTAGGTGATGATCGTGTGCTCAGCCGCCACTTTCGCCATGCTTGGCCTCCCAGGTCCCCAGACCTCAGTTCGTGCGGTTATTGGCTTTAGGGTTACCTGAAGTCGCAAGTGTATCGTGATCGACCGACATCTCTAGGGATGCTGAAAGACAACATCCGACGCCAATGCCTCACCATAACTCCGGACATGCTTTACAGTTCTGTTCACAACATTATTCCTCGACTACTGCTATTGTTGAGGAATGATGGTGGACATATTGAGCATTTCCTGTAAAGAACATCATCTTTGCTTTGTCTTACGTTGCTATGCTAATTATTGCTATTCTGATCAGAGGAAGCGCCATCTGTCGAACATTTCTTGAACTTTTGTATTTTTTTTATTCTAATAAAACCCTATGTCTGTCCAAGCATGTGTATCAATTTGTACCTCTCTATCTACATTATTCCGTGATTTATTCAGTTTTCAAATTTATACTGACTTTTTGGTCACCCGATACTAATATTTCCTTTTTGATTCATCCTCACGACACAATAAATATTGAAGCAATGTATTGACGATGTGGACAGTATACATCGCAATATAAAATTTACTGCGGAAATGGAGAAAGAAGGATAGGTTCAAGTTGAGTGGAAAGTTGGCGGTCGGTATCGCTACTGCGTGTGTCGTAAACCGCCTCACCCAGATCTGTATCTCAACCAATAGTGTTTCTATCATCCCATTCTTATGCACAGAGCAAATAGCATACAAGAAGAACGAACTCGGTACCGAAATAAGCCATGCAGTCTATTTGTTCATACAAAGTAGCTGTTGGGCATCTGAAGTTACGTCCGCTTCCTCTTGATAATGTAAACTTAAACCATTCCAACACAACACGGTCAGCGTAAATCATCTTTCCGTTCCGTGGACCAATGTCAATAAATGTGGACTAATCAGAAATGGACAGCGGATGAAATACGCATTTTACCTGCTTAAGAAAATGATCGCGAAAGGCCAAGGTACCGAGTTCGAGTCTCGGTCCGACACACAGTTTTAATCTGCCAGGAATTTTCAAATCAGTGCACGCTCTGCTGCAGAGTGAGAACGTCATTCCCAAAGAGATGTTTTTTCGTGTGAGGAACGGTCAGTCATACCCCCAGTCCCTGTGTATACAGTAGTCGATGTGAATGTGGAAACTGCTACCTGGGACAGTCTAATAGTTTCCTAGAGCCATACCGAAGATCAGCAGCACATTAAGTACAGGAATGAACAGGAATCTAGGAGAAAAATTACTGTTCCTGAACACAGTCTCATCATTAAGCACAAGGCTTTGTTTGATCAGAAACAAATTATGGCTCACAGTCAGAGTACAGGGACGCAAGCAGAGAGGCTACAGAAATTAAATCTTCCGATAAAAACAGTGAAGCACCCAGAAGACATGGTCGGATGTACACACCATAGGCGGGTATCTAAAAAATGCAGTTCTTCGTGACATGAAGAACAACCAGTAGAGTGTATTAGTGTTTTTCAAGTTTAGTGCTGTTACCATGCCAGGTAGGTAATATAAAGAGCATGAATAGCGTCAGATGTTGAATGATCGCTCTGAAGAACATGGAAGAACAAGTGGATGCCACGTATTCGTGTCACACGCAGTTGTCAGCACCTTCCAGAGCCCGTAAGGGCCCTCATTGTGGGCGGGTATACTAGTCGTCGAGCATGTGTGACAACCACGAGGGAGGAGCGTTATATGGTGCGCCCAGCACATCGCAATCCAAGAACAAGTAATGGACTCACAGCAACATTCTGCGTTGTCCCACATCATTGCTCAGAGACTAACAACAGTCGGACAAGGGAATTACCATCCCAGTTGTAGACTGTCATTAACACCTCAGCACTGGCGGTTGTGTTTGGAGTTGTGCCATAACCGGGAATCAAAGGCTGCTGACGAATGGCGTCGCATTGTGTTCAGTCATGAACAATGGTTCTGCATTACAGCGGATGAATATCGTTGGCGAGATGGTGGCGAAGTGCGGAGAGGTATCATTCTGCACTGTTTTGGAGAGGCACAGCGTTGTTACTTCTGGTGTCACGGTGTAGGCATTGATCGGTTATGACATCAGGTCACTGTTGGTAGTGACTGAGGGAACTCTGACGGCGCAACGACATGTCACGGACATGCTGCGTCCTCATATGCTACCTCGTCCACTCATGCACGCATCGCACGTGTCTCTATCAACTGCACGTTTGATTTTGAGATACTAGCATGAACAGTAAGATCATCAGTTCTGTCCCCGACATGATATGTGTGGGACCACCTCTGATTTCAGCTCTCTCCCAATTCCAGAATCCAGAATACCCAGGACGAGTTACAAGAGCCGTGAGTCAGCTTGCCCGAGAAGAGGATACGACGGCTTTTGACATCCTTCTCAGTTTCATCAGTGGATTCATCTAGGCCACAGGGGGGTGCAACGTCATACTGATAAGTGGACTCATAGTGCCATGTTCGTTGCAAATTTGACTCATTTTACTTTTTTGTAAGGCGGTGTATTGTGTGTGTAGCAAATTTATTAGAGATAGAAAGTGGGTACTGGAAGACTGCATACTTATATGCCCCAAATTACGTATTGTAATGGAAACAAACATGCTGTCGGCGATGTTGCATCGTTGTCCCCAACTTAATAATCTGGATTCTGGCTACAACTCTCGGTTATACACTTTTAAATAGATTCCTATACGGCTGCGTTTGCGCAACCATGTACGTTCCAGGCATTTGTAGGTTTTCTTCTGTCGTGCACACATACCTGACAACAATACTTCACTCTTTGACCCCGGTTTTATGCTAATGGATGCAGTGATGGTAGTCCCTCACAATAAAACTAGTGCAATGTGTGCTATTCACGGTGTAGCTTATTCTAAAAGCACGATACACAAAACACAACAAAGTCTCGTTAGAATATAGGGCGGAATCAAAGTCGAAGCAATGTTCATAACAATAGCAGAGGTAACCACGTGTTGACTGTCTGACATAGAATGGACGTCTGGGCTCAGCACACCGGAGTGAAGAGAGCTCGGTAGCGAGAGATGTGACCCACGTCTCTGAGAGACGTCCAGTGGGAATCTTGTGAAAGTTTCCACTCATACCATACGCTGGGGCAACCATCATTCAATAAACATTAAGCGATACTGAGTGAAAAACTGAAACCGGTATCGCCAGTAAATAAAAAATTTGCGGACACCGACTGATACAAATTTATAGGCAAATTTGCGTCACCAGTCTCGTGATCCGCCCGACAGTACTACCAGCCACGCTGTATCCATCGCTTCAGGAGCGTTGGCGCCACTACCTGTCGATATAGCACAACTTGTATTGCTAAAAGCACTCGGTATATGAAACGTCCCACACACCTGACGTCCAAGAAGAACTTTGCTGAGATGTCATGTTTTGAAATGACCATTCTTCCAACACTATGTAACTTCATAAGGAGATTGTTCCAAAGTATGTAGAATGTCTGAGTAGCTTCTCCACAGACAGTAGGAATTATTACTTCTTTTTTGTATATTTCACTTTGATCATAAGTCTCCCCAATGTCGAATTGCGGCCAACCAAGATTTCCCTCCCTGTTCCTCTTTAGCTGAGGGTAGTACCTACACCCAATTGCCATCTACTGCTTTGAAACGCCGTCTCCTGGTCAATGTTTCTATATACTCCGTTTCTCGCCATCTGCAGACAACCTCCTCATTTCACATATTTGTGTCTATTGCCTTTTCCCGTTTCGTCCAAGGGCTCAGCGTAGTTGCATGATTTTTGTTCAAATGGTTCAAATGGCTCTGAGCACTATGGGACTTAACAGCTGAGGTCATCAGTCCCCTAGAACTCAGAACTACTTAAACCTAACTAACCCAAGGACATCACGCACATCCATTCCCGAGGCAGGATTCGAACCTGCGACCGTAGCGGTCGCGCGGTTCCAGACTGAAGCGCCTAGAACCGCTCGGCCACTCCGGCCGGCATGATTTTTGGCACAGTGAATGATGATAGCCGGATGCCCTCCCTGACGCCATGCCACTCCTCCCACCCGCCTCGCTCCCCCCCCCCCCCCCCCCCCGGGATTTGTGTGCCCATCTGTCTGCGTCTAGAGTAAATCTGTGCTCAAGTGTGAGGAAGTTTTCGAGATGTTTGCGTAGCTTTTATCTGGGGCGGTATTCGCCTAGCTGGAAGTTTGCGTAGCTTTTATCTGGGGCAGCATTCGCCTAGCTCGATGTGGGAAAACGACTAAAAGCAAAACTCAAGTAGGTCGGCTCACAAGCCATCATCGTTAACTCGCGAGGCGTATTCGATCCGGAGCAGACCCGTCTCCTGAATCTTGGAAGCGGCGCGTTATTGCACTCGGCTGTCCGGGCGGGTGCCTCATTAGATATCGGCCCACTTGTTTTTCAGCGTCCTTCTCAACATGTTACAGACACTTCGATTTTCTTCCTATCGTGTTTTTGTGCAGTCCATGATTCACTTCAGTGCAGTGCTGTAGTCAGAACGTACATTCCCAGAAATATCTTCTTCAAATTGTTATGATACAAGTAGACTTCTTCTGGCTAGGAATGCCCTCTTTGTCAGTGCTTCTCCTTATGTCCTCATGAAACTGACAATGTCTATGGAGCATGTGATCTAATTATCGCAAGTGTATTTAATGAAATTGTCTTGATTATTGTGACACGTTACTCTGTAGAAAGCTATTGACGACTGCTTAGCCGTTGAAGCCGGTCAAGTTTGTTACGAATTTTTTTCAACCAACATAATTTCAATTATTTGCTTCGTCTCATCTCATATTTTCAAATAAAACAGTTTCTGCATCAGTCACTTGTCTATTTGGCCGCTACGCGTTTCTAAGGTTCATACAATTATCTACATCTACATCTACATCTACATGATTACTCTACTGTTCACATTTAAGCGCTTGGTAGAGGGTTCATGGAACCACAATCATACAATGTCCCTACCATTCCACTCCCGAACAGCGCGCGGGAAAAACGAACACCTAAACCTTTCTGTTAGAGCTCTGATTTCTCTTATTTTATTTTTATGTTCATTCCTACCTTTGTAGGTTGGGCTCAACAAAATATTTTCGCATTCGGAAGAGAAGGTTGGTTAAATAGATCTCGCCGCGACGAAAAACGTCTTTGCTTTAATTACTTCCATCCCAACTCGCGTATCATATCTGCCACACTCTCTCCCCTATTACGTGATAATACAAAACGAGCTGCCCTCTTTGCACCCTCTAGATGTCCTCCGTCAATCCCACCTGGTAAGGATCCCACACCGCGCAGCAATATTCTAACAGAGGAAGAACGAGTGTAGTGTAAGCTGTCTCTTTAGTGAACTTGTTGCATCATCTAAGAGTCCTGCCAATGAAACGCAACCTTTGGCTCGCCTTCCCCACAATATTATCAATGAGGTCTTGCCAACTAAAGATGTTCGTAATTTTAACACCTTAGTACTTAGTTGAATTGACATCCATGAGAATTGCACTATTTATCGAGTAATCGAATTCGAACGGATTTCTTCTGGAACTCATGTGGATCACCTCACACTTTTCGTTATTTAGCGTCAACTGGCACCTGCCACACCATACAGCAATCTCTTCTAAGTCGCTTTACAACTGATACTGGTCTTCGGATGACCTTACTAGACGGTAAATTACAAGAGAACTGCTCAGATTGTCACCCAGGTCATTTATATGGATCAGGAACAACAGAGGTCCCAGGACGCTTCCCTGGGGAACACCTGATATCACTTTAGTTTTACTCGATGATTTGCCGTCCATTACTTCGAACTGCGACCCTCCTGACAGGAAATCACGAATCCAGTCGCACAACTGAGACGATACCCCAGAGGCCGCAGCTTGATTAGAAGTCGCTTGTGAGGAACGGTGTCAAAAGCTTTCCGGAAATCTAGAAATACGGAATCAACTTGAGATCCCCTGTTGATAGCGGCCATTACTTCATGCGAATAAAGGGCTACCTGCGTTCCACAAGAACGATGTTTTCTGAAACCATGCTGATTACGTATCAATAGATCGTTCCCTTAGAGTTGATTCATAATGTTTGAATACAGTATATGCTCCAAAACCCTACTGCAAACCGACGTCAATGATACAGGTCTGTAGTTCGATGGATTACTCCTACTACCCTTCTTAAACACTGGTGCGACCTGCGCAATTTTTCAATCTGCAGGTACAGATCTATCGGTGAGCGAGCGGTTGTATATGATTGCTAAGTAGGGAGCTATTGTATCAGCGTAATCTGAAAGGAACCTAATCGGTATGCAATCTGGACCTGAAGACTTGCCCGTATCAAGCGATTTGAGTTGCTTCGCAACCCCTAATGTATCTACTTCTAAGAAACTCATGCTAGCAGCTGTTCGTGTTTCAAATTCTGGAATATTCCATTCGTCTTCCCTGGTGAAGGAATTTCGGAAAACTGCGTTCAATAACTCCGCTTTAGCGGCACAGTCGTCGGTAACAGTATCATCGGCACTGCGCAGCGAAGGTATTGACTGCGTCTTGCCGCTTGTGTACTTTACAGACGACCAGAATTTCTTCGGATTTTCTACCAAATTTCGAGACAATGTTTCGTTGTGGAACCTATTAAAGGCATCTCGCTTTGAAGTCCGTGCCAAATTTGGCGCGTCTGTAAATTTTAGCCAATCTTCGGGATTTCGCGTTCTTCTGAACTTCGCATGCTTTTTCCATTGCCTCTGCAACAGCGTTCAGACCTGTTTTGTGTACCATGGGGGATCAGTTCCATCTCTTACAAATTTATGAGGTATGAATCTCTCAATTGCTGTTGCTACTATATCTTTGAATTTGAGCCACATCTCGTCTACATTTGCATAGTCAGTTCGGAAGGAATGGAGATTGTCTCTTAGGAAGACTTCTAGTGACACTTTATCCGCTTTTTTAAATAAAATTATTTTGCGTTTGTTTCTGGTGGATTTGGAAGAAACGGTATTGAGCTTAGCTATAACGACCTTGTGATCACTAATCCCTGTATTAGTCATGATGCTCACTATTAGCTCTGGATTGTTTGTAGCTAAGAGGTCAAGTGTGTTTTCGCAACCATTTACAATTCGCGTGGGTTCGTGGACTAACTGCTCGAAATAATTTTCGGAGAAAGCATTTACGACAATCTCGGAAGATGTTCCTCATCTTCAGGTGGAGAGTCTTTTATTTACATGGCTGATGTTGGTGGAGAGTATAGACGTCTTTTCGCAGTCGGAGACCAATGGCAGCACCTACCGGGTAAATAAACAACTCTCCGCATGGAGACAAAACGCGTAGAGGTAAAATAAAGAAGTGACTGACACAGAAACTGCATTTATCAGAAGTCGCAGTCCTCATAAAGCTGTTCCTTGACGAAATATTCATCCAGTATTTTGCTTCCAAGGTTGTGAATTTCATTAACCTCGCTGCTGCTAACTCCCCTATGTGAAAGTTCGGTTTATTTCTGTTCTCATTTCCGCTGTTCCTCATTACTTCCGTCTTTCTACAGAGGACAGCTAACCCTCTGGCCGAATACTATTGAGCCATTCTGACCCAGTGGTCACTGCAACTGCAGAAACCCCAGCGCCCCTCCGGTCACACCCAGATTCTCAACATAATTTATAAACTATTCATGCAGAGCCCCTTGCCCGCTGTCCCCATTACTCGCGATATTTCGCCGATTCCCGTAAGAGGTAGAGCCAGCTGAGTATCTGCACTGAAGAAACCACTCACTTTCTCGCTTTAATTTATATGTAGTGTCTGTTCTTTCGGACATGCCAGTGGCTGTAATTCCTTTGTGTCTTAATTCATAATGTCTGCTGGATCAAAAATGGTGTCTGTTCGTTTAAGAGGTGGCAGTACTCATCGAAACAAGAAAAATAAGAACAATAAAGGAGTCCAGAAGCTCAAGTTTTCCGAGATAAACACGTGTTTGTAGGACGGATTGCACTACGCTAGGTTTCGGATATTAGCACGGTCGTTGCATTGAGACTCCGGCAAATGTGTCGGCAGGGTATTATGTCTTACTCACAGTACACTGCCTACCATTAGGTGGTCTGCAGTCAGTTGTGTGATTCGTGTTGTAGGCTGCGTTAGATTTCGTCATGTTTGAGTGCTATACTGTGCAGTACTGTCAACCGTGGGTACGTATCATAGTGTTTTACTTTCTTCCAAACCCAGATTTCACTTGTGTTTTTATTGTCATTGTGCTGTTTGTAAGTTCAAACGGGGTAGTACATATACATTTTCTCTGTTCCACCACTTGTTAGCAAATTGACGTAGCCCGCGAGGTCGTGGCCTTTACGCTGAAAAATATCCACAGGGCAGAGCTGCATCTAATAAGCTGTTCGGAAGACTTTCCCACCGTCCGAGGGACACAGGTACCATTGCACCTCGAAAGACTGACACTGGATGGCTTCGAACAGTCTGCACGCCTGACATGGAGGAGCATGTGCTACGTTCGGTGGAAGAAAACTCTGTGGACCAGCGTGCGACGATTAACAGCAGCAAAAGTCGTGTCTCACTGTCTTATCTGAGGGGGAGGGACGGGGGAGGTACTTCTTGAACAATTGCTATACCTTTATCATCCAGAGCCTTCTGGCCCTCCGGCCACAGGATCATCATGGCAGGAGGCAGTTCTGTCAAGGGCTGTTGCAGAAGTAGGCCGCAGATTCATTATTCACATTCAAGATTATATTTATCGGTGAGTCAGGGTTCACAAGAGTTGGTATCGTGAATTTCCATAACCTCCATGTATGAGCAGATATAAATCCCCAAGCAATTGAGAAAATATGAGAACAACACCGATTCTCTATCAACGTATTGGCAGGCATCATCAGCGGCAGATTAATAGCGTCATACCTGCTACCATAAAGGGTTAACTGGGGCGCGTTATCTGGACTTTCTCATTAATGTATTTCCTACCTTGCTGGAGGCTGTGTCATTGCAACAACGATTACAAATGTCGTTCATGCATGATGGCGCACCAGGACACTTTCGTTACTATGTGCGCGAACATCTGACACGGGAGCAGACGGGGTGGACTGTCATGAATGGACGTCATGTTGAACACCTCCTGTAAACAAGTGTTTGTAGCGAAAAGTATGCATTTCCAGACCCATCTTTATTGGCCTTATCTCAGAACGTATACATTTCCGAACCCTTGTCTATTGGTTTCTTTTTTTTTTGTTTTTCTTGTTTCGATGAGTACTACCATCTCTAATATATGATGGATTGTCCTCAGTTCGAAGATGAATTGTTTATTCGATGTAAGGGTAACGTATCATAGAAGAAGGATTTCATCACTGCTTACGTCATTTGATCTTTCGCTTTTATCTACCCCTCTTGAATCTTCTCCGTATTGTGTCTTACTCGTCTTTCCCTATAGAATATTTTCCTGGTATTTCAAGAATCCTCATTTGTAGCTTGGACAATGGCAAATAAATAAATACAAACGTATGTGTCAGCAGGTGGAGCCTCGGTTGGTGCAGACGGCCCCACTGCCAGAGGCGAGTCTCGGAGTGTCCGGAATTTCAGACACACTGACGGGCACCAAGCTGGCCTTGGCCCAGAAGCTGCTGGAACACCCCCTCATCGCCAAGATCATTCGGCCCATCGTCGACTACGTCAGCGGCACCAACAGTGGCGTCGACGGAACAGGTGCGTGACGTTCAAACTGGGAAGAAGATGATGCTGTCTGAGCATTCTCTGGTGATGGCCTATATGTTTTTCTATTCTGTCTGAAGAAGTTCTTGGTTTAGATGTATTTAGAAATAGAAGTAAAACAACTAAGGAAAAGCTTGATAAAAGACGTTCAGGTTACCAGATGACAAATTAATTCTGTCTGCCATGTCAAAAGGACTTAAAAGATCAATTAAATGGCACGGATTGCTTTTGAAACCTGGTGATCAGATGAACATCAATGAAAGTAAAACACAGAGTAGTCGAAGTATTTCAGATGATGCTTGAGTACTTGAATATGACCTAAAAGTTATTGAAGAATGCTAAAACCATCTTAAATTTCCACAATAGGCTGTCAAGAGTTTTTTATACAGACGATGTTTATTGCTTCATGTAATTAAAAATTTCTGACGGTCTATAGTGGACGAAATGGTTTTAGCATTCAGAAATTACGTCGAGATTGTAAACTCACACATGTAAAAATAAATAGTAATTGAAAAGCTCCGCAATTTGGGCAGAAAAATAATTGACGGTAGCAAGAGGAGTTAAATATAGAAAAGCAACACAAAGAAAAGCTTTTATTTCTAAAAGAGAAAAATTTACCTCTTCTTCTCATGCTTCTTCTGCGCTTCAAGGTTTAGGAATCATGCCTGTTCCGACTTGAACCGTCTGCCAGGCACTTTATCGCGAATAGCAGTATAATCTTGTTGATGTAGAATTAATTCCATCTTCTTCACGGTTTCTTACGTCGCCTGTTGCTGAAAATTAATAACGTTTACAACGATTGGAATGCTGTCTTCATCCATTCAACTGAGATATTTTCAGAATTCGTTCCTGTATTTCGCATTCTGCTCATTTAAATTACAAATTACAGATACTGCCCGGTTATCATCTTCATGTAGTCGTTCCTTGAGCAATATTTTGTAGTTACAGAAAATCTCATTTCTGCTGATACTGTATTGTTATTGTCTCTCTTTCTCTCAATCCTCGTTTCACAGCCGTAAAGTCGCAAAGGCATTGACGCCATTGTTACCGTTAACACAGTAATATCATTTAACGTTAAATGTCATCATAGAATGTTGGCAACTTGGTTATAATTGAATTAAGAGCTGTTTACAGTAGGATTGCGTATATCACACGCTGCTATCATGAGTCACTGATGGTATTAAGAACAAAGTCAAATTCTTGTGATAAAACCGGGTGACATTTATTCTAAAAGGGCATCGAAATATCATAAAATACTGACATATATGCACATAAAATAGATGCTCATGGTAGGGTAATTTTCACCTGTGAGAAATTAATAGCGTGGAATCCCAGTTACTGGAATCAAGAGGAGCTACTATGCTCAACAAACGGTATGATTGCCTTATTTCTACATGTATTTAACATATTCCTTTATAAGTGGTTATGCTCTTATACAACTATAAGTCAGAAAGGCGCCGTCAGAAACATATCTCTCCTGTGCCGATCTCATCAGGGTAGCACTAGCAATCTCTGTGTTCAGTTATTTGGTGAATGTATTCCAATCTCCGACGTCCTCTACAGTTGTTACCCACTCCCCCTCCCTCTGGTACCATGAAAGTTATTCCCTGATGCCTTAATAGGCGTCCTATCCTGTCTCTTCTTCTTGCCAGCGATTCCCACCTGCTCGATTCAGCTGAGATCCTCCTCATGGATTACGTTATCAGTCTACCTAATTTTCAACATTCTTCTGCAGCAACCCATCTCTTCTGTTGCGCTTTTCCCACAGTCCGTGATTCAGTACCATAAAATGTTGTTCTCCCAATGTAAGTTATGAAATATTTCCTTCTCAGTTTAAGGCTATGTTTGATAATAAGGCACGTGTACCAAACAGTACAATGGTGATAAATGATTACATAATTATGTTGTGCAATGATGTTAAATGAATTATTTTTTATATTTACACGAACCGTATACCTGAAAGTGGTAACAGATACATAAATTTTGGGTGATTCAGCTGCCCCTATCGGTGTTGTTTAATGCAACACGCAATGTCATATTTGGCCTTCAAAAACCACGCTCGATATTTTCATATTCTCTCGCTCGCTGAACGAAAATTATTAGTTCTACAGAAAAATGAACAGGGAATTTTTTTAGGAAATTTAATGTAGTTAAATTTGTACCGAGATGCATTTTCGATACAGGCCATAGTTTTAGAGTTATTCAATAAATATTTTCAAAAGTGACCTTCAGACTCACCCACACCCCGACACTCTGCCCCCACTGGTCAGCATTTCTAGTGTTTTGTTCATAATGCTTTCTCCTGCAACTTACAAACATTTGTGATTGCATAAATTATTTCCTACAATCGACATTTTTGGTCTTCGTCGAATAGCATTTTTAAGCCACTGGCTTAGTCGAGTCCTTAAGAATTGTAGAATTGACGTTTGCGCAAATTTTACATAACAGTTTTGTGAATTTCAACAGCATAAAATAAACAATTACATCACTGTATTCGTCAAGGTTCCCCATTACGAAACTACTAAAGCTTGCATCGAAGTGTGAACGTAATTGGTTTAGCGTAAACATTACAAAACTCGTTTTTCTTTCATTATCTTCTCAGGCTCACTTAAATCAATAATATCAATGAAGTAGCCTACTATGCTGGTAGCGCAATAGCCCAATTAATAGCGACCATAAAATGTCTAATATTGTTCATGTGGTTGGAAATTTTTGAGCGGTGTAGTACAGAGTGCCACGAACAACATACTAGATACCTTGATTGGTGAGGATGAATGTAGGGCTGGAGGGGCGTTTCTAGCTCGCTTTTACAACTTTTTCTTGAACAGCCTCCAACGAAAAGTATTCAAATACAAAATTGAACTACATTGAATTTCTTACAATAAGGTACTATTTATTTTTTTATGTAGGACTAAGAGTTCGCGTCTAGCTAGCGAAAGAATGTCAAAACTTCGCACATGGTTTTTGAAAGCCAGATGTAACACTACGGTTTGCATAAAACGTCATCTGTAGTGGCAGCTGAATCCCCCTATGTATGTATAAGAAAGGGGATTACGCCGTAATTGTCGACCGTCTGGCGGCCTATACTGTCACAAGTAATTCACTAAAATAGTCCCGAAAACTATACTTCTTTTCGAAATCAAAATGTCTTCTTTGAAAGCCCATGGTAATAGTGGAAGATATGTAACTAGTAATAACTATGATTTGGCAGGTCTTATCTGGTTTTCAATTATTCCTACGACAGCAGGAATTTTTATTTTTGTAGGTGCGTAATGATTTGGGAGATCATATCGTAGTTTGCAAGGAATCCAGTGGCAACAGTGGGAGGAGAAGCAGCTGGAACGAGGAAGGAAAGGAATTGATACCCGCAGATTCAGTAAAACGGAAAAAACACTATCCCCATGCGAGATCTTGAAATATCTCATAAAAACGAAGATGAAGTAAGAGTCTTCCTGGCCACCACAATCGCCGGAGGTGAAATCGATAACTCTGATGAGCGTGGATATTATAACTATTTCGACTTCTCTCAAGAAAATATGTTTCCTTGCGAGGAGCTGAACAAAATTTCGTTGACTACAAAACAAAATATGAATTACGTTTCCTAATTAGAACACTACGATCTCTTCTGCCACCTTGTTTTGAATTCTTTCCTCGAATCTCAACCTCAGGAATTTCTTCTATGTACTGCGATGGTGAATCAAATACTTTCTGTTTGCCGGCCGGTCCTTCCGCGCCAGCTCTGTAAATATTAATCCCCGCCAATCCCGTTCGTGTCCACACAACAGGAGTTCTGTACACAGAGCACCAGATTGGTTTGGAATGCACGCAGCGACCACATTCCTCCGTGAAACAGTAATCCCTACCTCGTGGCTAGCAGGGCCCATTTTCTCTCTACAGTTCTGATTTCAATGTATGATAGTTCCAGCCTACAATAATACACTATTTAAACTGTGTCAACACATATACAAGACACTTCTTCGCTGAATACAACTTATCGCCTTTTTGCTATTTCGTTTTATGATCAGGTTGACTGTACGGTTCTCAGTTATACGTTTAATACTTCGTGCTCGTATCTGATAGTTGTTACACTTTCAAAAAATGCACTCTGTGTGATCGTATTCCTCTCCAGAGTTTCTGCTTCTCTCCAGCGCTTCTGCTATTTATGTCATGTGTGGCAGAGATTCAACTGGGAAAATAAGAACGAGAGCATTTTCTGCCAAAGACAGAGTGGAATTTCTCACGGTTTTCTTTGCGAATGTTGGCATGGATGTCTTTAAAACATGAGAGTTATCGACAAAAATGTCAGTATTTCAGTTAAGTAAATTTACCGCTAGTTTCAACACACAATTTTGGGTGATGGGCGCTTTTTATTCATTAGTTTGCTTCACCCATCTACTGAGAGGTTTGTTAGGGAGACAGAAACGAACGGTCAGCAGGTAATAGTTTCAATAAAACAAACACAGAAATAATTCTGATAAAATCTTGGTGAACTGCATGGTTTCTGAATCAACTACAAGAATTTTTGTTAAATTACTATACAAATTTTATTGAGATGATACACCGGATGTTTTACACTATCGCATTCTACTGACAATCATGATAGAAAGCAGAAGACATCATTCTGATCTCAATTTGTTTGTGCTGTCCATTTTATCGCCATGTTGTGAAAGGCGCAGAATGTAACAAAACTCATTTCACTTCTTTCTATTCCATTCGTCGATGGTGTGTGAAAGGAATCAGAAGTAAACCAGAATTTAGGTAATTTTATTTCCATGACTTTTACGCAAAATGTATGTTGGAACGAATTACACTTTCGTTGATTTTTATTTGATACTCTTAGAATTCTGAGGCTTTTCCCGAGACACAATCTTTCATGCAGCTTCTTCCACTGAAGTTATTGGGGTTTTCTGTAATCGTCTTTACTAAATAAACTTATGACGAATCGCAGTACTCCTACAACATTCTCTACTTCTTGATATATTTGTGGCCGAATCCTGCAGTCAATATAATATTTTGGTGGTCCACTTGGCTTCCACCGTCGCATTTCTATGTCGAAAGGTGACTGTATGTTAACAATTTTTCATCTTTCTAAAGCTTGCCTAGCAGCAAATGAGTGGCAGCATTTATATGAACACATTGGTGTTCTTGCGACTTTGGCACTTCGATGTGTTCATCTAGTCAGATCTTTGATTCCTTTAACATCGATCTTTTCAAAGCAAGAATGTATCTGAATGGGCCAAGGTAATGTTTCCGTTGTCATAAGTGCGTGCTCGGTTTCGCTTTGTCTACGCGAGTGGCGGCCTGATGTGATATCGGAATAGCTTCCACCGCACCTGCCTCTGCGTCTTGAAGAAAGAACTTGTCAGCTTCGTCTGGTCACTTGTAGTCACCTGTAGCCGGCTCCACCACATGGTGAGAACATGGAACAGTTCTGTATCGTTATGCGAGTAGTTGAAAAGCCTTCATCCTCTCATTGGGCAGATGACAGTATAAATGCCGTGATTACTTCCCATATTAGCTTGCAGCCGCTCATTCGCAGTTCATGCCATTTTCGGAGAACGTATGGGCTATGCAGGAAAGCTGTTCCTACATTTATGTATATCGCTCTTTCTACTTTATTATTAGGAAGAATATATGAGGATAATAAGTTGTCGGCTTACCTGCCGCATCATATCCTGATAAAATTCCGAGCTTTCGATTATTACCCCGAAAGTCAAGGGGTAAGACTGACAATCGTGAAACGGGCGAGACTCCCATTGTTATGCCAGATTGCGGCATCTAATTGGCTGGGTTGAGTCATAGTGACATCACTGTATGGCGCGCATTGAGGTGGCGCCCTTTATGATCATAGATTATGTCTGCGTTGCCTGGCCAGCGTCACTTAAAGCGCCAGCACTCGCGCTCAGTCGCAAACTACGAAAAGAGTACCTTTGTACTCTTTATTTGTCAAGTGCGTGCTTCCATCCTGTTTCAAGCCGATAAATTTGAGCGCCTTAACCGTGAACACGGAACTGCTGGGACAAGAGGTGTTCATCAACTTCTCAGACAAGGAAGTCGAAGATGCCGCCATTTGGATGCTAAGAAAAGGACTAAACTACGTTCCAGCTCCACAAACGCTATCAGCGTCAGTGATTATCAGTGCAGCAGCACAAACAGTTCATTATCTTCCTCAGACGACTTAAGGGCTGCTACCATCCGGATTTTAGCGGTAGACAAGCTAGCTTAGTCCGATGTTACCAGCGTGCAGAAACAATGGCTGAAATCTTTGGAGAACAATGAAGTGTTTATCGTCATGCCAGTCGACAAGGGGAATTCTACGGCCGTCTTTAACGCTATAGATTATCTTTAAGAAATGAGTCTGGTATTGAAAGACTGTACATAACAAATTCTCAAGTGGATCCCACCTCTACAGGAGACAGGAGAAATACCAAAGAACTATAACCTCTCTGACGAACTTTTAAAGAACTGAAGGCTAAGAACGTCTAGGTCAGCCAGGTTGAATGGTCCGCCTAAAGTACACAAAGATGGTATCACTAAGACCAGTTGTTACTGGTATCGGCTCTCCTACATACAGACTGGCAAATTATTTTATTATTGTTGCATATAGTTGGCCATTGTGGACATTATATTAATAACTCTGGATTGCTTTTTGAATCATATAGATAGACCCCAGTGACATCAAGGTCAGCCTCGATGTGGACTCCACTTTTACGAAGGTACCAGTGGAAGATACATTTAAACTATTGGTCTCTCATTTCTCCCCTGAAATTTTAAAATCATTTTGGTGCTCATTGTGGATCACTTATGTTTTGTATAGCGGAAGCTATTATAAAATTAGTGATGAAACAGCCATAGGTCCACCAACGTGACCAGCCAGAGCTAAATTTTTCGTGGAGGATTTCGAAGAACAAGCGGTGAACACTGATCCCTTACTTCCACCTTGCTTCTTCACATATACTGACGATACATTTTTAATCTGGCCGCACGGTAGTGAGACACTGCATCAGTTCGTCGACCACATGAATGATGCATATCCAACAAACGATTTACAGCGTAGGTGCCTTTCTTATGAGTGTTGGTCAAATGCAGATGGACAACTCGACCAGTATTCGTATAGAAAATCGATGCACACGGACATGTATATCAGCCCAGTTCAGAACAGAGCTATGCTGAAGCCTCTAAAACAAGATTATTTTGGATTATTTTGGACAAGAACCATCTCGGCTCCATGTCAACCATCTGACGACGTTGTTCAGAAGGTACAGGTATTTTGATTTACGGTGAAAGCTGACAAGAAAAGGAGCGACACCATTCAACCATTGTAGGAGGACCGACATTATTTCTGCGGTGCATCAGCTAGTAAGATAGGTAGAGCCCTAAAAAGGCAAAGAATAAGACCAGTCTTCCGACCACCCAGAAAAAGATAAGCTCAGCCTGCGGGTACCAGGGATTTGTAATAGGCCCTATTCTCAGCGAGTGTAGCAAATGTTGAGGTGCGTTTAGCATCAGCGCCACCTTAAATATTGGAATATCCAAAACTCAGCGGCAGACAAGAGCAGCCTATTCAATAAACGCAAGATTTTGTTTGAAAATACGAGAATTCTTCCTCACGCATAGAACTGTTTGTACCCTGTAATCAAGGAAGCAGTTGAAATCAAATGGTTCAAATGGCTCTGAACACTATGGGACTTAACTTCTGAGGTCATCAGTCCCCTAGAACTTAGAACTACTTAAACCTAACTAACCTAAGGACATCACACACATCCATGCTCGAGGCAGGATTCGAACCTGCGACCGTAGCGGTCCCGCGGTTCCAGACTGTAGCGCTTAGAACCGCTCGGTCACCGCGGCCGGCTTACTGAAATCAATGTGACATCAACTTTAACAGAGACACCAGCTACACATCTACCAATGCACAGAGGATCACTTTTCGTACTTTATCTCTCGACGAGAGAGATAGCGCTCCGAGTGAGGCGAGAGAGAACCGCAAATGTAATCTATGGACATGATGTCATAACCCAATGCAGCCAATCAGATGCTGTCTTCTAGGCATCAAACTAGGAATCTCGCCAGTCGTAGTCATCAACAGCTCTGAATTGTAGCAGGGGATCCGAGAGCTTTTCATCCAAGGGCTCCGTCGCGAAAGACCGGTACACCTGCCTAAAATCGTGTAGGACCCCTGCGAGTACACAGCACGACGTAGAAAGGACTCGACTAATGTCTGAAGTCTTGCAGGAGGGAACTGACACAATGAATCCTGCAGGGCTGTCTAAAAATCCCGAAGAGTACGAGGGGGTGAAGAACAGCACGTTGCAAGCCATCCCAGGTATGCCCAATTATGTTCATTTCTGGGAAGTTTGGTGGCCATAGGCAGTGTTTAAACTCAGAAGAGCGTTCCTGGAGCCACTCTGTAGCAATTCTGGACGTGTAGCGTGTCGCATTGTCCTGCTGGAAATGCCCAAGTCCGTCGGAATGCACAACGGACATGAATGGATGCAGGTGATCGGACAGGGTGCTTACGTATCTAGAAGTATGAGGGGTCCCATATCACTCCAACCGCACATGCCCCACACCGTTACAGAGCCTCCACCAGCTTGAACAATGCCCTGCTGACACGTACGGTCCATGGAATCATGAGATTGTCTCCATACCGTAAATGTCCCTCCGATCGGGAGGTCCACTGGTGCCAAGCAACACAATAACTCAAGGTTCGGTGTGGGTGGACTGCTGTGACTTGTTGTTGGGTCGTGAACATCGGAAGGAAGCCTCTCCGTCGTTGCTATGTCTCCAGTTCCATACAGAATACCCAATATACATAGATTCTTATTTATGCTTCAGTGGTTCACGGGCGTCCGGTCGGATAACGTTGTGAAATCTGCACAATACTTCAAAGAGCTACTGGTCGTTATCTTCAGGTGCTTACTGACGTGTAGCTGACTTGGCTCGCCAATATAAGCGCTGGCTCGCTACAAAAGCGCAGGCGCCCACGGGTGGAGATGTAACGTCATCGTAGCTGAATCATAGTGGACGTCATCCAGAGCCTCATCCCAAGAAACGGCCACCCATGCGAAACGCCGGAAAAGCGCGGCCGCAGATTGCGGCACTTCGCGGGCGCAGGTAGTGTATTGGAACCCAGGTTAAGTATGTGGACAGGTGATTCTCCATCTGTTTTGACTGCGGCCGACGATGGCTTAGTACCGTCAATAATGGCTTCCATGCCTTGTTAAGCTGAAATCCTGTCTCTATTAAGCATGTTTTTACTTATTTGTAGTTTGACTGCTTCTTTAACGATAGACATCCAGTAGGCAGACTAAAGGCCTTCCACCTCTCTGTTGTGCATGCCGTGTCCCGTGTGAATACAATGCTCAGCAACAGCAGACTTTTCTGTCTGACCAAATCCGATGCGACTTCTATGTTCAACCCATCTATCAATAACAGTGCGACACGTCTGGGCAATGTATGCTTTCTTACGCTGGCACCGGATTTTTTGTACACCTGGTCTCCTTAAAACTAGGCTGTCTTTAACAGAACCCAGAATCATTTGCATTCGCACTGGCAGGCGGAAGACACATCTTATTTAATGTTTCTTGGTCTGCCTATCTTAAAACAGGCTACCAACATAGTTTCATATCGTGCAGCTTGAAATGCCTTTCGAATATGCTTACCGACAAAGAGCTCTGCTGATATGATTCCTGGATCTGAGATAACTGTAGCCTGGTGAACGAGGATCCGCAATAGACCACTGCGTTGGGATGGGCCATGGCAGCTCGCAACTCGTTGGTTTACAGAACACACTGTGACCCTTCTTTTATGCGAACCAAGACATCTAGAAATGTCTTCTTTTTTATCCGCTTCCATGGTGAAGCAAATGCTCAGATGTGTTCCAGAAACGAAGGAAGCGTTGCTGTCCCACGTGACCATACTCGAAAGGTGCCGTCTTCAGTTCTCTGGTAACATTAAGGTGCCAAAACCTCCCACTACAGTGCGTTATCATTGAAGCCGTCTACAGAAAGGTTAGCTAGTACGGGAGACAAAGAGCTGCCCACAGCAACACCGTCGGTTTATCCATGAACCAATGTAGTAGTTATTTCGTCGGGAATCTCGAACATTACATGATTATTCATGGTCAGCTTGTACATGTTCCTTGGTATTTTCGAGTCATAATTAACGTGATATTACCAAGGAGTAACTCTTAGGTATAGTGGGTCTATTCCCAGTCAAATGATTTCATTGAGATTACAACAGCTGTCCTTGACGTATCACGACTTTTAACTGAGTGTCCACATCAACGCACACATTGCACAATTAAAGAGCCGTCAGATACAGGACTAGTAAATCTTACTCACAAATTAAGAAAAGAAAACGAAATCGAGCAAACGCACGTTTCTAGCGGAATCACCAACAAGATTGTTCTGGACAGACTGCTGAATCATGTTCTCAAGTAGATTTCAGGCTGCATTAGTAAACCCGAGAAGAACACCACGCGCCCTGCATTGCACACGGCAGACCTAACATCTCAGAGATGTTCGGGCTCACATGCGGTTCCTCTTCGTCGAAATGTCTTGGCTCAAACTCGTCTAGGGGTTGAACCGCACGTGTCGCATTACACACCCTAAATTAGACACTTGTGACACTTTGTTAAATTGTCTGTCTCATGGCAGTCTTGCGAAATACAAAGTCAACTTAACATATAATAACAGTAATAATAATATCGGCAACTAAATTAACGACCCATAAATAATGTAGGCCACAAACTTGCGATTTGGTTAGAATAATGTTTATTCAGAAAACAAACTAATAGCGAAAGTGGTCGTATTTAGAGTTACTGTTGCACTTGGGTGCATATCCTTTCCACACAGTTCGATCATTCACAGTCTCATCGCGAAATAAAAGTTATCTACGAGTTTACACCAGGCGCGTGGCTGCTCACCGTTCCCGCAACTAAAGCGTTCTGATTTTAGCACTCAGGTCTTTGTTAAAAAAACTTGGGAATTTCACTTCAAAATCCTAAACTATTGTACATATGGTCGATATTCAAGTTATATTGGGATCACCATGAATATTTATGGAGGGTGGCAGATTAGTGTTGCTTGATTCCCTGCATTACTAGAGAATTAAATAGTTCTCGTAACCGTTTCCCTTTATGGCCGATTTTAGGTCCGCCATATTTAACACAAAAAGAAATGGTTCAAATGGCTCTGAGCACTATGGGACTTAACATCTATGGTCATCAGTCCCCTAGAACTTAGAACTACTTAAATCTAACTAACCTAAGGACAGCACACAACACCCAGACATCACGAGGCAGAGAAAATCCCTGACCCCGCCGGGAATCGAACCCGGGAACCCGGGCGCGGGAAGCGAGAACGCTACCGCACGACCACGAGCTGCGGGATATTTAACACTGCTACGTTTCCTTGGCCACACACGGCTTCTACTGGGCTTCTCTATGACATAGGTTCTCGTCTGTCTCACTCGCACACTACAGCACTTAGGGCTCAATAGACAATAGATGGCTGTGAGTTTCCCCATCTCGTGGTGAACCTGTACCCTTTGTGACAGGCGGTCCTGGATGACAGGGTTCGCTGACTCTTTCGGCCATATATTTAAATGAGAGCTAATGCTCGTTAACTCACATGTTGTTGCAGGAGGCGAGCTGCTCAACCCCAGCTACTTCGGAAGCAGCTTCAGCTTCCCATTCGCGTTCCGCACCAACTTCTTCAATTCTGAAAACGGCACTGCTGAGGCGGCTGACACCAAGGACGCGCACCCAGGCACCGACGACAGGTAATTCATCTATTTATTAATTCGTTGCTGTTTACAAATGACTTGCCACCCGTGAGTTGAGGCAGGTAGAATATATTTCTGTTTACAAATTGCACATCTGTACAGGTTAATATAAGCATTTAACCAGCAGTACTACTGAACTTTACTGTGTTCAGTGTCAGTTACATTTCTTAACACAGTGAGATTAACATATTGCAAAGCTTCAATAAATAGTCACTATACAAGGAATCCACATCAGAAACGATTAACAGAGAAACTCAAAGAAAGCAGTGAGTAATGTAGACAAGAGATGGAAAAAATCAAGGAAAATGTTGAATGAGCGGCTCAAGAACCATTAGGTACAGGAGTTAAAACCATGATAGGAAAGCAAACAGAACACCACGGTTTCGTAAAGAGGTTAAAACAGGGATGTCCATTCCTTGCATGCAGCCCAAAGTCAGTGCGTCGCAAGAATTCCGTTCCCGTAAATATTTTTAATCTGTAACTGGAAACCCCCGCCTAACGAGGCTGTTCTCTTGTTCGGTATTTTCCTTTGTTTCTCAGCAGTGTTTTTTAAGTATATTATGGGTGGCCCAAAAAGAAATAAGCGGCTTCTTCTACTGTGGCCCAGGTAAGCTAAAAGGTTGGGCACCCTTGGATTGAAGAAATACACTATGTGATCAAAGGTATCAGGACACCCCCATAAACATATGTTTTTCATATTAGGTGCATTGTGCTCCACCTTCTGCCAGGAACTCCATATCAGCGACCTCAGTAATCATTAGAGATCGTGAGAAAGCAGAATGGGGCGCACCGCAGAGCTCACGGACTTCGAACGTGGTCAAGTGATTGAGTGTCACTTGTGTGACACGTCTGTACGCGAGATTTCCACACTCTTAAACATCCCTAGGTCCACTGTTTCTGATGCAATAGTGAAGTGGAAACATGAAGGGACGCGTACAGCAGAAAAGCGTACAGGCCGACCTCGTCTGTTGACTGACAGAGACCGCCGACAGTTGAAGAGGGTCGTAATGTGTAGTAGGCAGACATCCATCCAGACCATCACACAGGACTTCCAAACGGCATCAGGACCCACTGCAAGTACTATCACAGTTAGGCGGGACGTGAGAAAACTTGGATTTCATGGTCGAGCGGCAGCTCATAAGCCACACATCACGCCGGTAAATGCCAAACGACGCCTCGATTGGTGTTAGGAGCATAAACATTGGACGATTGAACAGTAGCAAAACGTTGTATGCAGTGACGAATCACAGTACACAATGTGGCTATCTGATGGCAGGGTACGGGTATGGCGAATGCCCGGTGAACGTCATCTGCCAGCGTGTGTAGTGTCAACAATAAAATTCGGAGGCGGTAGTGCTATGATGTGGTCGTGTTTTTCATGGAGGGAACTTGATCCCCTTGTTGTTTTGCTTGGCACTATCACAGTGCAGGCCTACATTGATGTTTTAAGCATCTACTTGCTTCCTACTGTTGAAGAGCATTTCGGGGATGGCTTTCATGTTTCAATACGATCGATCAGCTGTTGATAATGTACGACCTGTGGCGGAGTGGTTACACGACAATAACATCCCTGTAATGGACTGTCCTGCACAGAGTCCTAACCTGAATCCTATTCGACACCTCTGGGATGTTTCGGATCTCCGTCTTCGTGCCAAGTCTCGCCGACCAACATCGATACATCTCTTCAGTGCACCAGTCCGAGAGGACTGGCCTGCCATTCCCCAAGAAGCCTTCCAACACCTGATTGAACGTATGCCTGGGAGAGTGGATGCTGTCATCAAGGCTAAGGGTGGGCCGACACCATGTTGAATTCCAGCATTACCGATGGGGGGGGGGGGGGGGGTGCCACGAACTTGTAAGCTATTTTCAGCCAGGTGTCCGGATACTTTTGATCACATAGTGTATGTAAAAAAGTAAAAAAAGAAATATGTGGCTTTTTTAAATGCAAAACAATTAATACAAGAGTCTTATGAGAATTACCAAAGAAGTCATGAGACAAAATTACTAGTTAGTTGTTTTAAGGAGGAACACTGGAAAATCTTTTCTAAAAATGTAGAACATGACTTCAATGGGGTTCGGTAACAAATTTGGAGAGCGATACGACAACAGAAAAAAATTTAATGAAATTTAAAAAATGACCTGCATAAATTAAGAATCACGTGTGAAATATTTAACACAGAAGATTAAATATTAAACATACGAGAAAACGGAAAATAAAGAGATCCGCATAAAAGACGGTGTAACTGTTCCACATCCGGAGATGAAACAACCTGTAAGTCTCATAAAACATAGGAAGACAGGGTTCCCAATGCAATACTGAACCATTAATCAGATTAGTTGACAATGTTGTACTGATAATAAAATCCCAGATAAATTCAGAAGTAGTACTATTCATGTACAGGGAAGAAGAGGAGAAATATCAGACCATCAAAATAACTCCTAATAAAAGTATCCGGAAATAAAGTATATACCTCCGACTACTGGATTATAGAAGATTTTTGATAGGAAATATACGTCGTAAACCTCCTCTACAGTCGACGCATTCATCCCAGCTCATAAAAACAATTAAAAAACGTATATTCCAACAAACACCTCCAGGCGAAAAATGATTCCAGGTCGAATAGCTGTATATCAGTTAATAGTGCTAGTAACGAGGTCACTCTTCGAGCCGGCTACTTTTTAGGCAATCTTGGACGAGTTGATGAAGAAGGTATTTGCTGGAAGTCATTATAGAAAGGTGGACAAAGGAAGAAAATCATGGTTTATGCTGCAAACAATTTAGATAATTTGCAGAAACGTTTACATATATTTAAAGCGGCAGACAAAAATCTAAACATGATCATATCCACTCAAAAAATCTAATGTATGACTATACATGTGGAACCCATTAGAAACTGGAAGTAAATGAAAAAATTATTCAACAGGTGTTAACACTTGAATAGCTTGGTTATGAATTGTCCGTCAGTATAAAAGTCTAAAATGAGTTTAAAAACAAGAAGCAGTTCAAAAAAAGTGGCAGGCTGTTTAAATGATACAGTTTGGAAAAATAAAAATACATGTCTAGTAAAAGATGCTAAATGCTAAACAATTGTGAAAAAAACAATGACACAAAGTTTACAGAAGACCTGGAACATCAAAATTAGAAGACTTTTCAAAACCATGGAAATGAAAATTCTGCGGAGTACTGCACTGAATACAGGGAGCTAGAGAGAGATGTGAAAGCGTTAAAAAAGACTCTATTAATTAGAGACTCTGCTAATCAACATGAATGGAACGGAAACAGACAGGGTGGATAAACATGAGGTTGTCAGAATCGTAAGAAATAAATCACCAGCTGATAAAAGAAATACGGCACATCCAACGAAAAGGTGGAGTGATGGCCTCAAAGTAGACTGAAGCGTAATGAAGCAAAACAGACTTTAGCGTAAGAAGTAGCTTCTTTGAGGCCGAGAGAGGTAAGTAACCCTTTAGACGACATCCTAGATACAGCGTAAGATATAAAAGCAGTAATGACAGCAATAACACTAAACAGTATTGAGAATGATAAAACACAAAGGGAAACGGTTGTAGCTACTGTCCAGAGTCTAATATTTATTTATGAAATTTACATTCTGTAAACATAACACCACTGAGTAAAGCTTTATACAGAAAAAAGTTACTATTACACTTGACATAAAAAAGCAATCCTCTCCAGCACAAGATTTGAAAACCTCCTATTCTCTCATTGTGTAAACTGCTTATTGTCCACGTTTTACTTTTGCACAAGTTACACTTCAGACGCTTACGTTCAGAAAAGTACATCTAACAGTTTTATTCGGCGTTAAGAAATTTCTTTTTTTCAGAAATTATTTTCTTGCTGTAGATATTTTTTATTGTATGTCATTATTTCAGTCATCATTAGTTATTTTGCTTCCAAAATAACGAAACTCATCGACTACTTTTAGTGCCTCATTTCCCAATCTTTTTCCATCAGAAATAACTACTTCGGTACACTTGTTTTACTTTGATTGATGTCCATGGTATCTCTTTTAAAGACATTGTCCATTCCGCTGAACTGATCTTCCAAGTCGTGCTTCTGAGAGAATTACAGCGTGTTCAGCAAACCTCAACATTTTTTTTATTTTTTTTTTCTTGATGCAATGATTTACCAACAGCCGTATGATTTCTAGACACTCTGTGTCGCCTGGCCACCAAGAGCTGTTGCAGGACGATTGATTCACGGATCCAGTTACATGGCGCCTTCCGTGTATAGCGATTTTACGACTATGACGAATGGGACCTGAAGATGGCATCAATGTAATGCCAAAACGTAGCAGCACATAGAAATTCAAAAAATAAAATAAACTTCTACAAATCAAACGGCTTTCTGTGAATTATTGCATCAAGAAGTTTATGCCAGCCGTCGTCCCGCGATCCATAATGGATCAACGAAGATTCAACATTTTTATATCTATTCCCTGACTTTTCATTCACATTCCAAGTTTCCCCATGGTTTCCTTATTGCTTCCTCAATTTAACGCACTGGAACACATTGAAGTCCCCTGTCCACAGTATCATCAAAAAGTTGTCATGGATCAGTATTCAACACCCTGCGCCACACCCCAGCCCATCCTGCACAGGACACAATTACAGCTACACATGCCTCCCCTGCATTCTTCAAGCACGGCATCCAGTGACTTCATGTTTCCTCGGATGAAGAAAGCATTGCGGGGCAGGCATTTCCAGAATGAAGATGAGGGGTTCTTGAGATAGAACGTTTTCTTATCAGTTTCATGGTCACAGCTTGATTTCTCTAACATGTTCATTGAAACTTTGTGAGCATCCTGCTTATGTTACCAGTCACCTAACGTTATAACCACACCCAGCTCTAACACAATTTCATAATGTATGAACTCAGTGACTGAGAATATGTAATTACTGCGAACAGTACGTAAGGTCTCTCACTTCACCTGAGGCCTTCGCAAATTAATTGCTCCTGGCTGTAGCTTACCAAACAGATTTATGGAAGAAGCGTTCAATAAGTAATGCAACAATTTTCTTTTCTGAAAGCAGCTTCGTTTTATTCAGGATCGCAGTACACCACATTATCCCTCAGCCTTTTGGTAGCAAAACCTTATTTTCAACATTATCTCCGTTCAATGCGACGGCATTACGCCCCGAACTGGGACGGGAGCCAACGTCTTGCTGAATCAATAAACTCCCCGCCGTCTACGTACTAGTTCGTGTGAAGTCCATCCTTCACTAAGGCAATGAGATGGAAATTTTCACTTAATGAGCTGCAGTACTTTTAAAACCACACGGCCGCCCCGTTGATAGGTATGTGATACTCGATTCTTTCCCCTACAGCTATTCTCTCCAGACTGCATGTGATATGTGTACCAAATTTCGTTGAAATCGGTCCAGTAGTTTAAGAGGAGGTGTGGAACATACCGATACACCCACATACTTAAATACATATACACTCCTGGAAATGGAAAAAAGAACACATTGACACCGGTGTGTCAGACCCACCATACTTGCTCCAGACACTGCGAGAGGGCTGTACAAGCAATGATCACACGCACGGCACAGCGGACACACCAGGAACCGCGGTGTTGGCCGTCGAATGGCGCTAGCTGCGCAGCATTTGTGCACCGCCGCCGTCAGTGTCATCCAGTTTGCCGTGGCATACGGAGCTCCATCGCAGTCTTTAACACTGGTAGCATGCCGCGACAGCGTGGACGTGAACCGTATGTGCAGTTGACGGACTTTGAGCGAGGGCGTATAGTGGGCATGCGGGAGGCCGGGTGGACGTACCGCCGAATTGCTCAACACGTGGGGCGTGAGGTCTCCACAGTACATCGATGTTGTCGCCAGTGGTCGGCGGAAGGTGCACGTGCCCGTCGACCTGGGACCGGACCGCAGCGACGCACGGATGCACGCCAAGACCGTAGGATCCTACGCAGTGCCGTAGGGGACCGCACCGCCACTTCCCAGCAAATTAGGGACACTGTTGCTCCTGGGGTATCGGCGAGGACCATTCGCAACCGTCTCCATGAAGCTGGGCTACGGTCCCGCACACCGTTAGGCCGTCTTCCGCTCACGCCCCAACATCGCGCAGCCCGCCTCCAGTGGTGTCGCGACAGGCGTGAATGGAGGGACGAATGGAGACGTGTCGTCTTCAGCGATGAGAGTTGCTTCTGCCTTGGTGCCAATGATGGTCGTATGCGTGTTTGGCGCCGTGCAGGTGAGCGCCACAATCAGGACTGCATACGACCGAGGCACACAGGGCCAACACCCGGCATCATGGTGTGGGGACCGATCTCCTACACTGGCCGTACACCACTGGTGATCGTCGAGGGGACACTGAATAGTGCACGGTACATCCAAACCGTCATCGAACCCATCGTTCTACCATTCCTAGACCGGCAAAGGAACTTGCTGTTCCAACAGGACAATGCACGTCCGCATGTATCCCGTGCCACCCAACGTGCTCTAGAAGGTGTAAGTCAACTACCCTGGCCAGCAAGATCTCCGGATCTGTCCCCCATTGAGCATGTTTGGGACTGGATGAAGCGTCGTCTCACGCGGTCTCCACGTCCAGCACGAACGCTGGTCCAACTGAGGCGCCAGGTGGAAATGGCATGGCAAGCCGTTCCACAGGACTACATCCAGCATCTCTACGATCGTCTGCATGAGAGAATAGCATCCTGCATTGCTGCGAAAGGTAGATATACACTGTACTAGTGCCGACATTGTGCATGCTCTGTTGCCTGTGTCTATGTGCCTGTAGTTCTGTCAGTGTGATCATGTGATGTATCTGACCCCAGGAATGTGTCAATAAAGTTTCCCCTGCTTGGGACAATGAATTCACGGTGTTCTTTTTTCAATTTCCAGGAGTGTATATGTATATCCATTTTTATTATATGTGTGGATTTTAATTTGAAACTTGTATACAATTGTGGTTTTTTCGCCTCTGTTGCAGCAAGGAAGGCACCTCTGGTGACTCGGTGCAGGTGAGGGACGCGAAGGGAGTGCGCCCTGGCGGCGACGTGCAGCACTACCGCCTGGCCGTGGCGAAGCGTGGGCGACCCGGCGCCCCCATGCCGGCGCAGTAAAGCAACAAACGCAGCCCAGCCCATCCTAGCCTAGCCTCACACAGCATCGAGTGGCGACCTCCCCTACAGTCTTCCTGTAACAAGAGTTCGTGGACTGCGAATCGAATAACTGGTCTCTCTGTAGCAGCAAGGGGCACTTTGGCAAAAGACTGAGCCTTTCCTAGCACCTCGTTCAAGTACTGCGAGAGTAGCAAGATTTGATTCGCAACTGACGCACTGGAATAACATGATATTAACTGGCGACGTTACTTAAAATAGCAGCTGGTTCAAACGAGACGGTCTCAACATCACGTTCTGCTGTGTAGTACTGAATCACAAAATTAGTAAGGCTAGGAAGAGCCACTCATCCCGTAAGAAATCTGGATTGAGCATTAAGGAACTGGAAGTGTAGTAGGTGGAGTTATCAAGAGCTAAAATAAAATTCATAAGAGATGTTTTCATGAACGCTTATATTATTAATGTTAAGTACTGTTTCTTTTATATCAAATTTTGATTGATTCAGAAAATATTTACAAGTGTGGAAAAAAAACAATATTTAGAGGACAGCTCAATCTGCTTTGACTTTACATTTTTACTTTACATTCTTCGTAATTATGTTATATTATTTAAAAGTTGCTATTTCATTGTCAGTAGGCGGTGACCAAACCACTGTGCGTCCTTCATAGAACAATATCTGTGAAAAAATCCGTTTCAGTTCACATTCTTCTTTCGGTGAAACATAGATCTTGTCCTTTCCGATCTACTGTACAACGTAAGTAACACACCTCTAATAGAAAGTATCACTTTGTCCTTGAACCTGTCTTAGAAAAGATATTAATTCCTCATACAATCAACGCAGTCTGTCAATAAATGCAAAGAGAGATAAAAAACAAAAAAATACAAAATATAGTAACCTAAATAAGGGTTTCATGAACAAGACAATATCATATGGAAAAGGAGAAAGCAAATGCACTCGATCAGAAGGTCTCGTGACACAACTACAACGTCAAAATTTTATTGTATAGAGTCCTTGGTGTGACGTGACGAGTCTTTGACGTCCACCACCATTAGTTTTCGTTCCGTAGAGTGACGGAGTTTATATTGGAATATCAAATATTTAGTTAAATGTTCTAGTGTCTCGGTAAGCTGACTTTAACATATTCAAAGTGGATGTAACAACAGGAAGAACGCTGTAATTTAAATGCATTAATATATGGAGAACAGCTGAAAAGTCTATTTGTAGTTGTGTAGTCGAAAATAGTTCTAATGCCGTATCTCTTGCTTTGTTGTCATCCTACATTTCACTGTGAAAGTAAGCGGTGACAATAAAGTATGAAGATAGAGGCAACAAGGAAAATTAAGTCAGGAGTGTCTTTGAAATCAAGAGAGTGAAATCACACTGACAAAAGAAGGAACTTATATGAAGAATGAGAAAAATTACACCCTTTAATTTCGTTTCCAAATACCAACAACAGGCCTACCGCTGACTTGCAGTCGCCAAGATTGCTTATCGAAGGAGGTGTATGATAGTACAGGACAAATCTATTTCGGTAAGAGGGCTTCAATAAAGTGCACCATAGGATGGCCCAGTGATGCAACTTGCTACTGAAGCCGGTACTAGGTAGCGACTATAGACTGAAGAAAATAATTTTCTGACTGTGTTCGTCGCGGTTCAGACAGGTAGTACGTCAGTAATCTGTTTTCGAAATATCTTTATGTCAGACTAGCTTTCAGACTATTGAAAGTCAATGTTCTGCAACGCCGCAATCCAGGAAGAAAAACTGAAGATTTTTTTCACTACCAGTTGCGTAGATTATCTGTGGAGGTTATATACAGCTAACAGACACATTCAACCAGTGAAAAACAAGATCTGACACCTTTGAGATTCAATAATTAGTGAGGGTTTAATTAAAAAATACAGATAATACCATGTGATTCCTTTTGCTACTTATAATTTATCATCTGGTGACTAAGGTAAACCCTGCTAAATTTTGTTAAGAAGAAAGTTATCTCACGAAACTGGACTAACTGCATCACTAATGCAAAATTGCGCTTTATTAAAACGCTTCCCCGACCACTCAAAATAACGGCCTCTACCTAGGAGGCCTGTACCGGAAAACAGTCCGTCAGAATAAACAGATACGCATTCAACAAGAATATTCCAGACCTGCACAAACGTTATAATCTCTACACTTAAATCGCAAGAAGGAAAAATATTTCATTCGGACAGTGTAGTACTAAGCGAATAAAGTAAAAACTGCCGCAAACGAGTCAAAGTTCGGTGAGAGACGGGCTTCATATTTCAGTCTCGTGATGGCAAGCTACATCCATAAACAACGATCGAAGTTGATAACTAGCTACGCCTACAAACACCGATCAGAGATGATGATAAACTATGACCATAAACAAGAATCAGAGTTGATGGCCTACCACGTACATAAATAACGGTTAGATTTTCAAGACAGCGTAGGGTGAATTCTGTCGACATGCTCTTCCTCTATCACGAAAATTCCACCATTATTTTACCACCACGGCGGATACCGTATCGATCATAAAGCAGCGCCGTAGTTATCATACATAATTTGTCATTAACCTGTATTCTTGATACTTCGTGTGTTATTCACGCGTTTTCACTGTCATAACATCTGTTACCTTTGTCTGCGTGGTTTTTAGCTTTCCGTACCATAAATTACCATAATTTTAATTTGTACTGTAAAATTCCTTGTGGTTTTTAATAAAAGGAGTGTAACAATATTTCACAAACAACCTACCTTAGTGAATGTCTTCACTTGGCTTTGCCTGATTCCCGACCTTCTTGCACGAATTTTCGTCCTACCATTTTTGGATTGCTCACGTTTGAGGAACTAAATTTTGAGCGTGCGTTTAATTAAGATATGATTACTTAATAGTCTTGTGTGTATAAATTTAAGAAGTTTCCTGTATTAGCTGCTGCATCACAGTGCATATGACACAAATTGTAAAAACGAATTGTTGGCCAGAGGAAATGCTCTTAATTGAAATAGCAGAAAACAATACTTTGATTCTTATTTATTAAAATACTCTTCTGTACAGTATTTTTACAAAATTTTCCTCCAAAACTAGCTTAGAATAGATGTTTCGGCACTCTGTGTATGATGGCAATATATTAGACTTTTTTTTACAGATAATCAACCTTACCCCTCACATGCGGGTCAGCAGTAAGTGACAGCAAGCGATAGCAGTAACGTTGAGCACAGAGCGACAAAGGGCACAAAAAATAGAAATTAAAATGAATATCTTCAGCAAAACAGATAAGGGGGTTACCATATTTCCCAGATGCATTATAATAATTGTTTCGAGTAGTGAACACGCAGAGAAATTGTGGTTCATGATAAAAAGAATACTCGACGAAGCATTAGAAAATCGCGTTCCCCGTAGAACATTTCAAGACACTAGAGATCCCACTTGGTACACAGATAAGATCAAGTTTTTTTTTTTCTTTTGTGTAGGTATAGCACCTCCCGGACAGTATACAAAGCATAAAAGAGCAAAGATATGTAAATAGGCAAACGATAATTGAAACTCTTTGGTTAATCATAAGGGCAGTGTGCGAAAAGTTGCAGCATGATTGTATTATCAGTGAATCTTCTTCAAAAATTCAAAAAAATTTGACTCTATAAATTTGTCAGTGGTATGAAAATTAGTGTGCAGAAAGAAGTAAACGAAATTAGAATTGACATAAAAAATAGAAAACAAAATGCTATAATGCTGAATTTTAACTTCAACGTTCCCTCACAAAGGAAATGCAAAAGAATGATGTCATCGCTCAATTAGTCAATACTAGTGATGTTGAAAAGCAGCTAGAATCTCTAAACCTCAATAAGGTTCCAAAGCCCTATGGAGTCCCTGTCAAGTATTTTCTTCACTTGTGGGTGAAACAGGTCCAGAGTCGATTACAGTTTGCCGCAGATAGTGTGAGCTGAGATATATGTTCGAGATTGAAAAACTAATTTTTCAGTCTATAAAAAAGTTAGGAGACCTGATCCATTGGAAAAACAGTTAGCAAACCTTTTTTTTTGTTTTACTTTCTTTAAATACGCTGATCGGACCATGTCATCCTCCACAACTGAATTAAGCTATGACGGTAAAGTGGGGTGTGCATTAGTGTGCAAAAATAACATAATCATGAAAAATAGAACATATTACCTTACCAGAATGTCGCTAAGATTACTGATTAAGCTATAGGTTAATCACAAGTCATTTGGTGTACAACGGTGCTCGAAACATAATGTTAGAAAAGTTCTAATAGCTAAGATACACACTTATAAGAAAGCAATACAACTGCTAAATCTGTTCCACATGAAAAGAAACCGTTAATAGGCGAAATGATTCCCCCCAACAGCCACACATTCTGCAAGGCGACGTGGCACGCTCTCTGATAAATGGTTATGGAGGTCACTTGGCAGTTGATCCCATTCCTTAGCAAGAGCGGTGCGGAGGTCTGCAAGTATCCTTGATGGAGGCTGGCGAGACGCGGTCCACCTTCCTAATGCCCCCCGCACATGTTTTTATAGGACCCAGAACCTCATTGGCCAGTCTATGCGACGGATCTTTTCACCTTCAAGAAATTAATCCACCAGAGTAGCTCGATGCAGACGGGCGTTGTCACCCATAAAGAGGAAGTCTAGACCAACTGCACCTGTGGAAAGAACTTGTGCCACGTACGAAGATGTGCAGCTCTCTACTGCCATTCAAATGTCTCCCCACACCATGACGCCTTCACCAACAAACCAGTCTCTTTCTACCATGTTCCTGGGATGACATCGGCTACCAGGTTCTCTCCAGATTAATGGGCGACGAGAATCGTTTTGCAAATTGAAGCAGGATTAATGTGAAAAGATCACATTCATCCATGTATTCATGACCCAATTTTGCTGTTGCCGACACCACAAGGGCCCGTCACTATAGTGGAGTGAGCAGAATGTACACGGACGTCTGAGAAACAGCCGTGCTGTTCTGAGCATCCGATACTCAGTTTGTCGGCAAACAGCAAGTTCTGACGCAGCTGAGAGCTTTGCAGCCAGTTTTGTTATAGGTATACTTCGATTTCATTGGCAGTTACGGACAGATACCGGTCTTGCTGGAGGGTTACTACTCTTGATCGACCTTGTGCTTGCCTACGACGAACGTCTCCTGTGTCGCCGAAGCCTCGAAAGGACACTTTGTGGCATATCCGAAGATAGTGAGATTTTGGTTGTGTCTGGCCTGCTTCCAGGCGGCCGAGTAGTCTACCCTGCAAAGCAGCGTCCAGTAGGCACTTTGGTGGCATTAGGCTGACAACTTGAAAAGGAGACTACACTCTGCTCGCTATGAACGGACAAACGAGACAGAGACATAAGCAATCTTATGCCCTGTTTGTGTTTACTTTTTGTTTACACTGATATTCACAGCACAGAGTACTCGTTTTCTATACAGAACGAACAAGATGGGTTCGTAGGTAAACATTTACGGTGATGTTGGGCGATTGCTAATCAGTTCTCTTTTAATTATCGTCTTATCTTGATTATCCTTAACTTTTAGACAGAAATGCATGTGCCAGAAAGGTATGAAACCATTACAAGACGAGTGGACGTGGAGACGTGACACAATGGCAGAAAAATGCTCTTAATGCTTTATTATGTTTAGGCGCTTCCACGACCACACCGTGATTTAAGTTGCCAGAGTTGTTCGTTTATTAAAACTCACTATCCAAGGTGTCTACAAGGAATGGTGTACCACTCGCTGCTATGTAAGATGGCGTAAGAGTAGTGATCATCATACAGATCCTAAATGACAGTAGCTGGGGACGAGTGCCAAGTTTTGTCAGGAACTAGTCGGTTTCAAGTTCGAAATGAATAAATGTTTTAAATGATTGCAGGTCAATCTCAACAACTTTTCGATCTGGATACAGTGGACCTTCAGATACCTCACGAAACACCACTGCTCTATCAGCACGTAAAACTGCAAATCTTCAATGGGCCAGAGAACGCAGAAATTGGACAACAGATGACTGGAGGCGTGTAGAGAACTCTCACCAATCAGCATTTTTCCCCATTTACAAATGATGCAAGGAGTTCGAGTGCACCGTCGTTCCAATGAGGCATTTCTGCCACAGTTTGCGCAACTATGGCTCAGATCGAACTTTGTTCCAGGGGCTTTAGGGGTATTTTTTGTACGATTGCTTGGGTACACTCTTCCAGATTACCTTGAACATGAAACACGATGCCCATTTTAACATTCACGGTGATATATGTTGCCGTTTCTACTACTTTTTCAAGATGAATTGCTCTGGACACTGCCGTTACCCAAGACAACAATCGTCTTGTTCTCAGGACTGCACACATACGCTCGTGGTTTGACGATCAACTCAATACTGGCCTGCTATATTTTAACATTCACGTAGATAAATTTTGCCCTTCCTTCTACATCTTCATGATAAATTTCTGTGCCGTTTAAAAAGAGAACAACCACGTTGTCCGTGGTTTGATGGTCTACCAGGCACTCTACTCGACCTTGATTGGCCCTTGAATTCAACAAGTTTTAATCTCGTTTAAAGTTCTATATCTGGGCCTGCTTTGAACAGCAGGTGGTACGTACCAATCGGCATTTCAGGAATACGGGAAGGCTATATGTAACACCGTATGAGCGTGATGTCTCCTGGTAATGACTAGCTTTTTTTCAATGAACTTACGTCACTATGTGGTGCCTGACCGGATTTGAAACTATATCAATGATTTCGAGACATATAGGACGAAGCCCACTATTCTGAGCGGAGAATCGTCTAGTGTCACAACAGAGAGTTGTGTTGGAGCTGTAAGCGTAACGTTCATCTTAGCAGTCTGGCTGCGTGTGTATATTTCGATTCGGTACTCTGCCAGTCCGACTCAAATCCTCTGGAGGGGGACTAAGCATTTTCATATGTTCACTAATTGGCGTTTTGTCCTTGAACAGCCCCCCTTCATGCGTTCTATACGCTCGAGAAAAAAAGGGGAAAAAAGAGTCAATTCAAAACTCGCTCCATTTGGAGTCTGGGAAGGTTTGACGCAGTAAAGCCATCTCAAACCTCTGGGTAGGCTAAGTTGGGACAAAAAGGGTAACCTGATTGCATCTTCGACCCACTGTTTTCGAATGCGTTGTGGAGAGTCTTTCGTACCTGCGACCGCCACCCAAAGCTTGGGGCGCAACATTAGAACACAGAAGACCACGTGAGCTTTCAGTTTCTGGCGGCTGGAAAGTTAAAGACTTGAGGTTTCCTCCGGTAAGCGCTCTCTTCAGTTTTCGTACAAAGCACCGTGGCCATTAAGTAGTTTTTCCAGTTTCAAGCTCGAAATTTCTACACTTTGGTGGGGGTCATGTAGAACGAAAACAAAATTATTCTGTGTGTTATAATTAGCATCACAATACGCAACTGGCGTGTTAAGTTTCGCATTTTCGAAAAATTTTCTTCCTGTACGCTACTTTTCTGTCTGAACCGCTTTCTCCATATTTTATTTTCTATGTTCGGCATCTAGACTAAATTTACGTATGAAGCATGCGTCAGCACAAACGGTATCAGTTCCCGCCCTCAGTTTTTGTTCTCCAGAATCTGGTGCATGCTAAAGTTCAGTAACTCAGTGCCAATCTACATCTAGATGTTTGAGAAAATGTATGTTTCCTTGTTTTTGAACACAGGCATAATTATAGTTTCCGCATCTCGACCAGCACTGTGTAAGGCTAAATAAATCTTGTAAGAACGTTTAAATTCACCTTAAGGGAAAACTTTTATCGTAAGTGTTTGTGTATTGAAAATTAATTCAGAACATGTAGGCTCGTAGCATGGCAACTGTAGTATTTCTTTGAGATAATGAAACATTTCAGATTAAATGAATATAGTTTAAATACTAAATAACCCAAATCACTTCTTTCCTCATCCTATTGTCTCTGCAACCAATTTCAAAGCCCTGATTGTGGTGACAAAAATGTAGTACAGATGATAACGGCTGATTATCTGTATGTAGAAGGCTGAAAGAAACCTGCATGTTGATGACGGCATTTTCACCGAGCCTTACATACTTCCAACTATTCGTAAATATTAACACCCGCGTTACCAGTTGCGTAGTTAAATAATTTATTACTGATGATTTCACATTTTTTATCGGCCCAAGCCTTTCGTCTCTGGACTAAAATGTCTGCAGGGTCTGTGTGGTAAGTTAATTTGGCCTGGGTACATGCAACGTGAACGACCTTGGACTGTCCTGGGAACGAATATAGTGAAAATCAGAGCTTTAAGCGTGCAGCTTAATCTCAAGGCAGGTACAGAAACCTTTCAATAGAAGTCCTTATGGCGGCGTAATAGGAGCGTTGATGTTTATGTTATACGTTAATGACTCAGTGAATAGTAGAAGTTGTAATTCCAGACTCTCCATGTAGCTGGCTGGAGTGGCCGAGAGGTTCTAGGCGCTTCAGTTTGGAACCGCGCGACCACTACGGTCGCAGGTTTGAATCCTGCCTCGGGCGTGGATGTGTGTGATGTCCTTAGGTTAGTTAGGCTTAAGTACTTCTAAGTTCAAGGGGACTGACGACCTCAGATGTTAAGTTCCGTAGTGCTCAGAAACATTTTTTTGGACTTTTCACGTATTGTATCATTATCCATGAAGAAATTATATATGATATTATTGCAGTAATACACAGTTACATGTCGGTAAAATATGATCCTCGAACAAAGATTGGCAACCTGTTGTTTACTGACATAGTCGCGTTGGAGATAATCGATCTATTAATGTTAAACTTTATCGAATACATAAAATTCTTTATTAGTAAAGATCGCATAAAGTATTTATAATCATTGATAAACTAGTTTCGGCTAAAATAGCTAGCCATCACCACATCTGAAATTTTACAGAAAATTACACGGTGAGGGATTGTAGGATGGCATAAGTTGTCTTTATGACAAAGTCATACGCATGTCAACCCATATCAAATCAAACAAACATTGATGTTCTTGTCACCTGGCCGGTAGAAGACACACTGTCATTAATAAGTGACATAACTGTTCATAACAGTATTCAAAGCCCAACCCTTTTGTACATGTACAACACGATGAACATTTATATAAGCATCACCAAAAAAGACATACAATCAAAATGTGTCATTATACCATTGCGAAGGCTGAAAACACATATTTCTTACTCAAATATATTAGATCATGGTAAGCATTGTGCAACAGCATTGTATCAGCTTGTATCCAGAGATGAAGAACGCTTATTACCAAGTACCGAACAAATTTAACTCTCTCACTTAGCAGAAGTGAACACCAGAGTAATATGAAGGCAAAACACCGACTGATGCTACGTGCTGGGACTTACAGCACAACTATTTGCTATATATCAATTGAAGCAGAAGAATAATTGTTCGATATTTTAGGTAACGTGGTTAGAGAAAAACTAGCATTCTATTGCAAATTACGACTGACCGAAACTAATACATTCGCAAATGATCATTTATTTAAAAATTATGGCCAGTTGTGGCCTTTATGCTGGCCATCTGCAGATCTACCGCAACAAACGACCCTGGCGTCACACAACTGTTGTGTGCGCCGCCGACTTCAGCGACACGCAGCAGTAGATCTCAAGACGGCCTGCATAAGGGCAGAAACCGCTCATCAATATTCAGTAACTGATTATTTGCTTTCTTGACTGTTTCATTAAATGGAAACTCTACCGTATATTTTATGATTATACAGAATGTAATAAAAAATGTATTTAAACAAGAAAACATATCGCAGATAACAGCAAACAGCGTCACTGTAATATACCTTCATTTTTCAAAGTGACAAAATGCCACTAAATGACATATAATTTTTGTGCATTGTAATTCAGAATAACAGAACGATAATTAGTAATACGAAAGTGATAACTAATTTTTGTGGGCATGACTGATAAAGCATTATTTATAAGAATCCAATAAACTTTGGAGTTTATGAATGAAAAGTTTGGACTCTGGAACAAATTAAGATTGAAATACTACACTTAAAAACTGGTATGATTCACCAAAATTTTAGAGCGTGTTGAAAGTGAACAATATATATCAGGAAATAAGTGACATATGTGTTGTTGTGTTGGCAGAAGAGCCAACACCGTGTTACTAGTGGAGGCCGAAATGCACGCGTTGTAGCTCACGCAGGCTGGCGTGAGGAGGGAAGAACTATACTGACGTGAGGTCTGGAACATGACAAGGAATTAGAATTCAGAAAGCGGACGCAATTAGTTGGATATTTAACTTTAATCCATTAATGATGAACGTCGCTGTTGACGGTACATGAGTCAAAATATTATCTGTTCAGATTATAGTAACTGAATATGGCGCCTTGCTAGATCGTAGCAAATGACGTAGCTGAAGGCTATAACTGTAGTCTCTGCAAATAAGAGCGTATGTAGACAGTGAACCATCGCTAGCAAAGTCGGCTGTACAACTGGGGCGAGTGCTAGGGAGTCTCTCTCTAGTCTAGACCTGCCGTGTGGCGGCGCTCGGTCTGCAATTACTGATAGTGGCGACACGCGGGTCCGACGTAAGCTAACGGACCGCGGCCGATTTGAAGGCTACCACCTAGCAAGTGTGGTGTATGGCGGTGACACCACATGTGTCATGCTCGAAAAAATCAATATTAAAGACGTAGACGTTTAGGTCGTTGCCGGAAGTAGCTTCAGTGGGGCATCGAGAAAATATACCGCTATATTATTGTAAAGAAATAAACAATCAGTTATTGGATAGCATATGATATATTAGCATATTATTGTGTGTTCTAAATACACTCCAGTTCAAAATTACTAAAGACAAACATTAACTATCTTTATTTCAGACCAGGCACCTAGTGGGAAATGAAAAATCGATAACGAGTGACGCGCTGAAAGCAAATGGTGTAAAGCGTATGCCACAATCAAGGACAACGTGTTTAATTTATTCACTGAGCTACAAAAAGATAAAGACTGAAGCCGTTAATGTCAAGATATGCGATGTTGTTACTCTTCACTAAATGTAAATGCGTGTTACCCTTCAACTACTGGAGTAATTGTGGCTTCGTACAGTATCGGCACCACACCAGGCATTGTGCGTCTAGAGGTTGGCAGTAACACTTGTGACTGCCCCGCCAATCGGCAGCCAGCTCATGGACACACCCTCTGCTGCACTCGCGAGAAGCGCCGCCACTGAGCCGACTTAAGAAGACGCCGCACCGAAGCCATCCAGAGTAATCGAGGAGTTCATTTGAAGCCTTCGCAGCGCGACTTAGTTTGCCTCTTCGTTACTGTGACTGTTTATGACGAACGTGAGTGTGTAATCGATTAGTGTGGATCGCTATTTGGACTTACTGAAGAAAGTTAAGTAAACGACGTTACATACATATTACGTGTGCTTCCACATATTTTCCTCTCCGTCTTAGCACACGCCTATTCCTTGGCATCCACCCCTGAACCGACTCAACAATAATGAGTCACAAATACTCACGCGATACAAATATTTTGGAGCAGCAACCTATGGAGGTAAGAAGTGGAACGTACTTGAAGGCGCAGCTGAGTGTAAAGTAAGGTAAGTCAGGGTGATATGGAGAATCGGGTGAAATGGTGAATTGCTTTAATTCTTTACTGGTTAAACAGTATGTCCGCATGTCTGCATACCAACAGCTTCTGATCACCTGTGCAGTGTGCACGTGTTGAAAACCAGCTGCATTTTAAAAAGCGTAAGTACTTTGTACAAAACTGTTTTCGATGCTAAACAATTTTTATATGCTGCATGCGTCTAGTCTTTTGAACTTCTTGCCGTGCTATTCACCGTTTCACTCGTAGCAAATGGGAGAAATGGTGAACTCGGGCAGGGGTGATACGGTGAAGGATTTTTCTCATGTGTAAAATGTAAAGCTTTTATTTAGGTACATACCAACCAGGGTTTTTGACAAGTCATGAAATGTTAGCGTTTCCAATCCCATGCGAGAGTTATATTCTGTTTTATCCGACGAACAATACAATCGTTAATTTAAAAATTAGTTTTTATATATATTTTTGCGAGTACAGTTTGGTTTGTCAGTGATTAAAAAAGAAAATGTTCTAACTACCGCCATTGTTCCAAGCAAGGATGCCTACATTTTACAAAAGACAAAAAGGATCCAGCCGTGCTGATTGGACAGAGGAGCAACTTAACGATGCCGTAAAAGCGGTGCAAAATGGAATGAACCTGAATAAAGCCTCAAAGGAGTTTCACGTTCCATGGCCAACGCTGAAGAGAACATTAGCAAACGGGTACTTTACGGAAAAACCTTTGGGTGGGCCGCCTGTACTAACACAAGAATATGAGGAAAAGTTGGTAAAACATATCATAAAATTACAAAACTTGGGATTTGCACCGACAAGGACAGAAGTACGTACCATGGCACATAAACTAACTGAGAAATATAACCAACATCACAAATTTAACCGAGAAAAGGAAATTTCTGGAATGGACTGGCTACATTTATTCTTAAAAAGAAATCAGGAACTCTCAATCCGCAAATCGAAAGGAGTTTCACAAGCACGGTCGAGTTAAGAGTAGAGCAAATGTTAAAAAGAGGACCAAAGGAGAAACCGTAACCAAAGGAAAAACAGTAACCAAAGGAAAAAAACGTAACCAAAGAGACTACCAAAGGAATTATCAAAAATAAGCAGCCTAAGAAACGAAAAGCGTCTACCACTGACACCGAATCCAACTCGTCGCTGGATATCCAATTGCAAGACGATGATGACGACGCGGATGATGAAGAGTGTTGTTGTGTTGGGTGCGGTGAACTGTATAGTTACACTAAAAAGGATGTGGATTGGATCAAATGTATTAGTTTCCAACGTTGGCTGCATGAAGACTGCTCAAAATATGAATCTATGTGTGACGTATGTGGCAAAAAGCAGGGGCAATAAGTCCACCATTTCACCCAAAGGGCATTCGCCATTTCACCCATATACATGGGTGAAATTGATAAAAATAAGTATTGTTTTTTTAACTTTTTTAGTGCCTTGGAGAGGCTGTGGTACTGTCAATGTGTTACTTACGTATTTTGTGAAAGGAGAGTGTTTTTATTTTGTTTAAATAAACAATTTCTTGTCTTCTACGAGGCCCAAATTTTTTGTTCACTATATCACCCTGATTTACCCTAAATGGCAGGCTACGATTCAATGGTAAGGCACAGGAAAGGCGTCTAGGCACAAAATAGATTGCGGATACTACTCGACTCTACGGGACTGATCAGGTCGCCATAACGAGGTTCCCTGTTTACATGTAAGGGTCGTTTCAATGGTCACAAGCTTGTTTCACTCACAGATTGAACATTGAAAAACAAGCTATCAAACATGAAAGACACCGTGCGTTTCTTGAGAACATGTCCAGAAATTTCGAGAATCTCTTTCAGCGCGACGTTCTTCGTCTATATGCATCGCAAGCTACTGTACGGTATGCGGCGGACAGCAGCGTATACCGCTCCTAGTTATTTCCTTTCATGTTCCACTCACAAACAGAGCGGATGGAAAACGGCTGTCTACGTGGTGGTCAGGAACAATCTGGAAAGCTTGTGAGGGTATTGTCGGGTAGGTTGCGAAGTGAAATAATTGTTAATAAAGAAATGTGATACACTGCGTACTTTGCGAGCTAATTAGCATTGAAGTTTGTAAAAGCAAGTCATTGCACTCGCAAATTCAAGCGTTGTTCTCATAGCGTAGTTGTTCTCGTAGCGTGGCTGTTCTCGTAGGTTTGACCCTTAATACCGTCCCAAGTTTAATTTTTGTATCACTCTCTTGTTCGGTTTTAGGAAAGCAAACGAAGAACACGTTTAGCGACACCGTCTCGGGCGGGCCGTTTGAATTTGCTCGCGCAGTGGCTTGCTCGCCCAACTTAAGTGCTAACTAACTCGTAAATGCCGCAATGTATCTTACTTTTTTTCTTAACAGTTATTTCTCAGCACAGCTTACCCTGCAACAACCTTACAAGTTCTTCAGACTTTTTCTGACCACCTTGTATGTGCCTCTGTACGAGCCATAATTTCTCTTATCTTCGTTCTCCTTAGTCAAAATGTACGTTGGTGGCAGAAGAATAAATCTGCAGTCAGCTTCAAATGTCAGTCCGCTAAATTTTGTCAGTATGTTCCTCGAAAGAAACGTCGCCATCCCTCGAGGGATTGTCATTTGGGTCCCCGAAGCATGTCCATTATACTTGAATGTAGTTAGCACTATCGGTAACATACCTAGCAGCCCGCCCTTGAATTGCTTCATGTCTTCCGTCAATTCGATCTGCTATGGGTCTCAAACACTCGAGCAATACTCAAGAATGGGTCACACCAGTGTACTACATGCGGTCTGCTTTACAGATGAACCACAAATAAACTGAAGTTGACCATTCGTCTTTTCTACAGAAATACGTAAATTCCCGCTCTGTTTCGCATCGCTTTGCAACGTTACGCCTAGATATGTAATCGATGTGACTGTGTCAAGCAGCACACTACTGATGATATATTCTATCAGTACTCGTTTGTTTTTCCTACTCATCTACATCAACTTAATTTTTTCTACATTTAGTGCTAGCTGCCATTTAACATACCACCTATAAATTTCGTCTATGTCATCTTGTACTCTCGTACAATCACTTCTTCCTACAGATCATCAGCAAACTACCGCAGATTTCTGCCTACCCTGTATGCTAGATCATTTACGCGTATAGAGAAGAATAGCGGTACTATTACACTTTCCTGGGGCAGACCTGACGATTCCCTTGTTTCCGCTGAACACTCGCCGTAGACCAGCAGTGCCCACAATTGTTTAGGGCGATGATAATAAGGATCAGGTTCCAGCATGGGTACTTCTAACTCCTCTTGCTCGACGTTTCGATGCATCTGCTGAGATCTTCTACAGGATCTCACTGCATCGCTATGGCGTAGCTTCTTCACTGAGTTCGTGCGAAGGATAAGAGGACGTTAAAAACCTCTTTTCTTCCTGTTTCGCCATGGTGCTTGTTTTGTTTTGTGAGTTGGTGAAATTGTACAGGTAATTGTTATCAGCAGAAAATTTCATTGTTAATGGGGTGTCCTGTTTAGTAAGTCTGCAGACTCTCGTGGATGTTGTCACTGATCATGAAATCTTCTGAGTCGTTTGGGCGTGTTAAACTACCATTCACACTTCTATACTGCCCGACGTTTCAATTCATCTGCTGTAATCATCTTCAGAATCCCACTGCAGTCCCTGGTTGGCTGAACACTGACAAAAAGCTGATCAGTATGTTACAGATCTTAAAGCCACACCCAGTGAGTGCCTAGATATCGACCACCGGCTATTAACTGCTGACTTAAAAGGTGTTCAAGTGTTAAAATTTTAAATAAAATAGAATGCTAAAGATTAAGAGCTGGTTGTTGAAGAACATGGAAAAGAATAAAAAGTATGAAGCACGAATAGCATCCAAATTATCCAGAACTATCAGATATCGCTGTTCAATCCAGTTTCATTTTTGTGCTGCCACTGCATGGTTACTTTATTGACGGTACTTGGCATGATTTCTTGCAAGAAAATATTTACGATTTCCTTGCTGGGAATGTGTGCTCCTGGTGTGGTCTTTAGTTCTTAGTTGCCGGCAGAAGGTGGACAGCGAGTCCAAGACACCAATTAGTTGTAACTTTCGTGGAAGCTGGGCCGCGGTTCGCTCCGTGCTTTTGTTGACTGGATTCAGGACCTGTCCTCGCTGAGCCGAGTGTGCTGCTACAAGCATCCCCAGAGGATACCTGAGCGTTACATGTTTGCCTTTACGATATGGACATCAAAGAACTCGATGCTGCGGCGCCACCAGATCAACGTGAGAGACTCGACTGCTTTCGCTCCACTTTTTTGGTTTATCCATTTGAATGAGTAATCCCGCAACAGTGCTTGACGCGAAGACTTTAACAAATACGTGGCACATTATACCAGGCCCGTCCCTGTCAATCGGCGGTTTGTACGCCAAGACTGGGATGTTTCCGCGGCGTTCTCCTCTTTCATTTCTTTTTTTTTTTTTTTTTTAGCGAAATTAGCGACATTCTGGTTCGTCACATTAACAACAGCATTGAGCCGTCCACTCCATGTACCTTTTTTCTCTTTTCCTGAAGAAATATGTCACAATTACCATAGAGAAATGTACTTATGAATGTTGGACTTCATGAGGTTCCTTACTTTAACTTTAATTACATCGCTAAGTAGTTGTTCTGCCACGCAACGTCTTGCCTATCTGGTTACAACTTTTGGTGTCTCTTTTTCTGTAAACGTTGAATTCACTAGCTGCACAAATGAGAAAATCTTGTTACGGTTTCTTCATCAGTCTTCCATATAATTTGGCACCTTCGACCCTCAGAGCGTTAGTGTAATTTCTTGTTAATTCTATTGAGATTTTAGAAAACTTTGGTCTTGGTCAGCTTTATGTGAGTTGTGTGCATCATAAAGACCAAATAAAAATCTTTTACGTTGAGACGTGAGTTGGAGTTCAAGATGTGTTAATTGCGCTATGAGTTTTACACGGGTAGGCGACCGACAAATAACAAATATGACATGTTTCCAGAATGATATTTTCACTCTGCAGCGGAGTGTGCGCTGATATGAAACTTCCTGGCAGATTAAAACTGTGTGCCCGACCGAGACTCGAACTCGGGACCTTTGCCTTTCGCGGGCAACTGGTCTACCATCTGAGCTACCGAAGCACGACTCGCGCCCGGTCATCACAGCTTCACTTCTGACATGTTGTTTACTTAAGTTGTTCTCGGTATGAAGCTCTGTTTAAAATTAAACAGCGACCCCATCGAATTTCAAGCTCTTGATGATAAAATCTTCTGAGTTGTGCCACGTCATATTCCTCTTCTGCAGAATTCCATTGGTATTCCTGAATGGCTGAACACTGGCAAAAGACAGTACCTCTTTTACTTAAAGAGGAATGGTGTTACTGTGTAAAATAAAAAAAAGCGAAAAAGAAAAATCTTTCGACAGCTGTTGGTGAACTATCGTCAATGGGGAAATACTAAAAGCGGGTGACAGACCCTGAGGAAATACAATATATTATTGTTGTTGTGCCCTCTAGGTTGTCTCCCAGCATCTGTTTTTGTTCCTAGTTGTTAGAAAATGACCTTTCATAGTCTTGAGCTAACCACTCCAGCTGCATCTCGTTATTTTATGACTTTCCCTTTTCTGATACCACGTTTTCTGTATGACTCAATTGTTTCGTACAGAGAAATAATTTAGGTGCTCTCTTTTCAGGTCTCTGTTCCCGTAACAATGAGGATCGATGATGTTTTCACATCGTCGTCGTTCTTTACCAACTTGAGCATTCAGGCCGCCCACGATGATGGTGTTCTCCTCTGTTCACTAAGGAAAAGCTCTTTCTCCTCCATGGTGCATCTTGTTTGAGTGCATATACTTGCAAAAAGATGTGCTGTGTATTACCAGCCCTTAGTCTCACCTGGATGATCCTGTTACTCACGTAGTTGACGTCTGCCTCTATGTCTATATGTTATTGGAGGGCGAAGCCAACTCCATTTTTCGATTCACTGCTGTCCAGCATAGCACATATCCATTTCTCAGTGATTCGTTAATACCGCTTTTCCACTTTGTCTCCTGAGCTTATACATGTCCATAAGATCAACTAGTTCTTCACATTTGTTGGTGAGATTGAGTCTATTAAGTGTACCAATTTTTAATCGTTTCTTTTTGGGAGGGTTTTGTGCTTTCTGGTATCTTCGATGAGCACCAGTCATTTGTCCGTCATTGCTTCGAGCGGTACTAGAAGAACTGTCATGTGTTTAAATCATTCTTCCATCCGTAGCTTCGTTAAGGTTTGAAAGCAGTATATATTTTCTCATCTGCTTACTAGGACTCAGACACGTGAGGATTTTCTTTCAAGGTTTAATCCCTTAGCCTTGGACAAATGCTCTCCACAAGGCACTGATGTCTTCTAATTATCTCCAAGGAGCATGGGCTGTCTCATCCGCCATCTCCGCCATTATGAAGGTCCTTCTTCTATGCCGAAGGTGTCGCCCTAAGGTCTTCGGTGGTAAACCTAGACATAGGTTCCACGTTATACCAAGTGAAGCTGAGTCCCTGGTGAACTTAGCCGTCCTTTCACACCGGACTACTGATGTGAACGATGCCCACCCGCGCAGCGTGGATGCGTCGGGACAAAATTACTCAAGTAATTGATAGGGAAGTTGTCCTATCTCCCTTGAACAGGTTTAATATTTATGTATAATGGCTCAATCAATGGGGAGTAGCAGAAGAATGGGTGTCATTCAAAGAAACCCTTGTTAGATAAGCCACGGACATCTGCGAAAAAACGAGTGTCACAACAAAAGAGAAGGAAACACCTTGGTGGGATGATCGGTTAAAGACAGCAGTAAAAGGCAGGAACGTACTGAAAAGAAAACTAGACCCTTAAAAATCAAATGATAATCGAGATCAATTAGTAATTGAACATCTAGCTCACGAATACCACAGAAAGAAACTAGCTGTAAAAAGACTGATCCAGGAAGAAAAGGAAAAGTGCTGGGAAGAATTTAATACAAGGACATAGGAAGACTGTCAGGGAAGTAGGAAATTACTCACAAAGAACTGAAGAGTAAACGAAATGAGTATATAAATATCCTTGCCCTGAAAAAAAATGAGGGTAAATTAATGCGAACAGAGGAAGGAATCAGGGATGAAATGAGAAAGTACTTCAACATTCTGCTAAATGGCGATGGGTACAACACAACCATCAACGACTGTAGACTCATTAATGAAGTCCAAACCAATGGACACCCATTAACATGGCGTGAGGTAGAAGCAGCATTAAAGAGCATGAGGAATGGAAAGTCGACAGGCTATGATAGTCTCAGACGTGATAAAGACAGCTGGGATCTTAGGCTTAAATAGGCTATTTAGAGTGTTATCAGTGGTTTGGGAAAAAACAAGTTTCCAGAAGATTGGAGTAAGGGAGTCATCATCCCTCTATTCAAAAAGGCCGATCAACGAAGATGTGGATATTACAGAGGCATCACGCTGCTGACACATGCCCTGTAGCATTTAGAAAAGCTCATATAAATGATAATTAGAAAGATAATAGAACCTTCGCTTGAGGAAGAACGACATGGATCTAGGAAAGAACCGCTCGACCGCTATGTGGGCAGGTTCGAATCCTGCCTCGGGCATGGATGTGTGTGATGTCCTTAGGTTAGTTAGGTTTAAGTAGTTCTAAGTTCTAGGGGACTGATGACATCACGAGTTAAGTTCCATAGTGCTCAAAGCCATTTGAACCATTTTGAAAGACCGAGATACTATGTATCTTATATTTGCAGTGAGAACGCTAAGAGGAAAGCACTGGGAATATGCAAAAAACCTTGTGATTGTATTTGTGGACATGAAAAAGCGTATGACATAGTTTCTCGAAACAAGATGCGGGAATGTCTGGAAGACCTAATGGTGCCAAAGTACCTAACTGATAATGTAATTACTGTATCAAAAGTGTTACAGCTGTGTCCATATAGGTAACGGACGATCAAAATGGTTTGAAACAAAGAGAGGTGTTCAACAAGGATGTGCCCTATCACCATGCCTGTTTGTAATAGTAATGGAAAAGATCATAAAATCCACCAAGAAAATAGACAGTGATCCAAATGCTCTGGCTTTTTCTGATGATTTGATGGTATAGAAGAGATAGAAGCAGAAGCACAGAAGAAACTTAATGATTACAACAACACATTCAAATATTTTGGAGTAATCATAAGAAAAAAGAAAGACAACAGAAATGACCATCGACGGGCAAGGAACAACTTCAAATATATTTCTAGAAGGACTTAAAGCAGAATCTGTTTGACATTTTAGGTTTGTAGGAAACATGATCTTGAAAGACAAGTAAACTAATACCTCAGCAGAATTCAGGAAACTTAAATGAGATTCCTTACAACAATAAAACAAACAACTAGAAAGACAAAATCAGGAATGGATTAAAGAGAAAAGTAGCTGGTATTAAGGTTCTTGTTATCAGTGGCATAAAGAAACGCAGGTTTCAGTGATTTTTTTGTTTTTCGTCGTCAGTCTTCTCACTGGTTTGATGCGGCCCGCAACGAATTCGTCTACTGTGCTAACCTCTTCATCTCAGAGTAGCACTTGCAACCTACGTCCTCAATTATTTGCTTGACGCATTCCGATCTCTGTTTCCTCTACAGTTTTTGCCCTTTACAGTTCGCTCTAGTACCATGGAAGTCATTCGCTCATGTCCTAACAGATGTCCTATCATCCTGTGCCTGCGCCTTATCAGTGTTTCCTACATATTCTTTCCTTCTCCTATTCTGAGCAAAACCTCCTCATTCTTTTTCTTATCAGTCCACCTAATTTTCAACATTCGTCTGTAGCACCACAACTCAAATGTTTCGATTCATTTCTGTCACGATTTTCCCACATTTTCATATTTCACTACCGTACAATGTTGTACTCCAGACGTACATTTTCAGAAATTTCTTCCTCAAATTAAGGCCGATATTTGATGTTAGTAGACATCTTTTGGCCGGGAATAATACTCTTTCTGCCATTGCTAACTCCTTTTGATGTCCCTTGCTCCATCCATCATTGGTTATTTTACTGAGTAGGTAGCAGAATTCCATAACTTCATCTACTTCGTGACCATCAGTTCTGATTTTAAGTTTCTGTTCTCATCTCCACTACTTCTCATTACCTTCGTCTTTCTGTGATTTACTCTCAATCCATACTCTGTACTCATTATTCATTCCATTCGGCAGATCACGTAATTCTTCTTCACTCTCACTCAGGATATTAATGTCATCAGCGAATCGTATCATTGATATCCTTTCACCTTGAAATTTAATTTTACTACTGAACCTGTCTTTTATATTCATCATTGCTTCTTCGATGTACAGATTGAACAGTAGGGGTGAAAGGCTACGTCCTTGTCTTACATCCTTTTTAATACAAGCACGTCGTTCTTGGTCGTATACTCTTATTATTCCATCTTGGCTGTTGTACATATTGTACATGACCCGTATCTTCAAACAATATACCCTACATTTCTCAGAATTTCGAACATGTTGCACCATTTTGCACTGTAAAAAGCTTGTACTAGGTCGACAAGTCCTACGAATGTGTCATGATTTTTCTTTAGTCTTGCTTCCATTATCAACCGTAACGTCAGAATTGCCTCTCTCGTGCCTTTACCTTTCCTAAGGCCAAACTGATCGTAATCTAGCGCATCCCCAACTTCCTTTTCTATTCTTCTATATGTTATTCTTGTAAGCAACTTGGATGGATGAACTGTTAAGCCGATTTTGCGGTAATTCTCGCACTTGTCAGCTCTTGCCGTCTCCGTAATTGTGTGGATGATGCTTTTCCGAAATGCAGATGATATGTCGCCGGACTCTTACATTCTACACACCCACATGAATAGTCGTTTTGTTGCCACTTCCCTCAATGATTTTAGAAATTCTGATGGAATGTTATCTATCCCTTCTGCCTTATTTGAACTCCAAAGATATTTTAAATTCAGATTCTAATACTGGATACCCTATCTCTTCTAAATCGACTTCTGTTTCTTCTTTATCACATTAGACAAATCGTCCCCCTCATAGGGGCTTTCCATGTATTCTTTCCATGTATCCGCTCTCTCCTGTGCCTCTAACAGTTGAACTCTCGTTGCGCTCTTAATGTTACTACCCTTGCTTTTAGGGTCACCGAAGCTGGTTTTGACATCCCTCTATGCTGAGTCTGTCCGTCCGACAATCATTTCCTTTTTTATATCTTCACATTCTTTCCTGCTGCCATTTCGTCTTAGCTTCCCTCCACTTCCTATTTACCGGGTGATCAAAAAGTCAGTATAAATTTGAAAACTGAATAAAACACGGAATAATGTAGATAGGTACAAATTGACACACATGCTTGTAATGACATGGGGTTTTATTAGAACAAAAAAATACAAACGTTCAAAAAATGTCCGACAGATGGCGCTTCATCTGATCAGAATAGCAATAATTAGTATAACGAAGTAAGACAAAGCAAAGATGATGTTCTTTACCAGGAATGCTCAATATATCCACCATCATTCCTCAACAATAGCTGTAGACGAGAAATAATGTTGTGAACAGCACTGTAAAGCATGTCCGGAGTTATGGTGAGGCATTGGCGTCGGGTGTTGTCTTTCAGCATCCCTAGAGATGTCGGTCGATCACGATATACTTGCGACTTCAGGTAACCCCAAAGCCAATAATCGCACGGACAAAGGTCTGGGGACCTGGCAGGCCAAGCATGATAAAAGTGGCGGCTGAGCACACGATCATCACCAAACGACGCGCGCAAGAGATCTTTCGCGCATCTAGCAATACGTTGTTTCTGTTTTTTTTTTTTTTTTGTTCTAATAAAATCCCATATCATTCCAAGCATGTGTGTCAATTTTTACCTCTCTATCTACATTATTCCGTGGTTTATTAAGTTTTCAAATTTATACTGACTTTTTGATCACCCGGTATTTCATTCCTCAGCGACTAGTATTTCTCTATTCTAGAAATCCTGGACATTTTTGTACTTCCTCCATTCATCGATCAATGATGGTTTCTTCGCAGTTACCTTCTTTGAAGCTATGTTTTTCTTCCCAACTTCTGTGATGGCCCTTTTTAGAGATGTCCATTCCTCTTCTACTCCCTACTGAGCTATTCCTTATTGCTGTATCTATAGCCTTAGAACTTCAACCGTATGTCGTCATTCCTAATACTTCCGTATGCTATTCATTGCGTACTGGCTCTTCCTGACTAATGTCGTAAACTTCGTCCTACTCTTCATCATTACTATTTTTTGATCTGAGTTTATGTCTGCTGCTGGGTACGCCTTACAATCCAGTATCTGATTTCGGGATCTCTGTCTGACCATGATGTAATCTAACTGAGATCTTCCTCTATCACCAGGCCTTTTCCAAGTATACCGCTCTCTCTTGTGATTCTTGAACAGAGTATTCGCTATTACCAGCTGAAACATGATACAGAACTCGACTGGTCTTTCTACTCCTCATTCCCTGTGCCAAACCCATATTCTCCTTTAACCTTTTCTTCTACTCCTTCCCCTAGAACTGAATTCCAGTCTCCCATGACTATCAGATTTTCATATCCCTTTACATACTGTATTAACCTTTCAATAACCTCATACACTTTCTCCATCTCTTCATCTTCAGCTTGCGACGTCGGCATGTATACCTGAACTATCGATGTCGGTGTTAGTTTGCTGTCGATTCGGATAAGAACAACCCTATCACTGAACAGTTCACAGTAACACACTCTCTGCCCTGCCTTCATATTCATAACGAATCTTATTCCCCTTGTACCATTTTCTGCCGCTGTTGATATTACCCTGTACTCATCTGACCAGAAATTCTTGTCTTCATTCCACTTCACTGACCCCTACTATATTTAGATTCAGCTTCTGGATTTCCCTTTTCAGATTGTCTAGTTTCCCTACCACGTTCAAGCTTCGGGCATCCCATGCCGCGACTCGTAGAATGTTATTATTTCGTTTTTTCTCATGGTAACCTCCCCCTTGGCAGTTTTACTGGCACGTCGAACGAACAACGAAAGACGTGTCTAAAGGTATATCAACCCGAACCTCGTTGAAAAAATGATCTCTGGGAAGAACAAACAAAAGCTGGGTAGAGACTGTAAGATCAGATGTGTAGGAGAAAGGACGCAAATGGGAGGCTGTCTTGGAATAGAAAGTGTATGGACAGGTGATGGCGAGCGCTTGTACATCACACCCGAGGAACTAGAGTTGGAAAACTATGATGATGATGTTATCTGATAGTCTTGTTAGGAGGTGTATACCACCACAAATTAAGATGAATCTTAAACAAGAAATAGCGCGTCAAAACTAGACGTATACGTTAGCAACCATTGTTTACAATCGTTATTTAGACAAATCTGTACAAATTTAGTCTCGATATCGCTTTTATTTATTGCCACATGACCAGTTTCGGATCAGCTGCCCGCCTTTAGATCACTTGTTACAGTTATAGAGTAACTTGTGAAATACACAGGATGAATCATCTAAAAATTTGGACCGAAAATATTGCGGAAGTGGAAAATGCTATAGATGTACTGTTTTCAGAGAATGGATTGGTAGCCAGGGGCTCGTATCTTTAGCCAAAAAACAGATTGTAACAATACATAGAAAGCATATCTTTAACGAACTAAAAGTAGGATAAATCAGAATGTCGGTAGTGTTTGTAGCAGGATTTTAGAGCGAGTCGTTAACGAGAGATCGTATTTTGAAAAATTTACACACCGACACGTATTAGCGCCATACACCCTGCGTAGTTGTTGTCATGTTTGCTTAGAGTGTACTTTTGTGTTCCTTGAGTGCATTGGCAGTTGCTATTCAGTTAATGTGTAACATTCTAGGCAGTAGGTCTTGAGTGGACGACGGAATTATCAACGCAGAAAAAGCCGACATGCTCATGGTCTATGGAGAGTATAGGACGAATGCAGTTCGTTCTTGTACGGCGTATACGCCAAGACGTCCCAATAGACGTCAACCATCTTGGCAGTTACTTATCAACCTATTCAACTATTTACGTGATAGTGGTCGCGTAACACGTAGACAACGTAACAGAGGAGACGAGTGACGACAGAAGAGGGGACAATTGTCGTTGTCGCTGCTGCTTCAGTTGATCTGCATGTTAGCTCCCACGCAATCGCACGAGGAAGTGGCATGATTCACGGAAGTATTTTCCATCGTTATAGGTTCCATCCCTAACAAAATGGTTCAAATGGCTCTGAGCACTATGGGACTTAACATCAATGGTCATCAGTCCCCTAGAACTTAGAACTACTTAAACCTAACTAACCTAAGAACAGCACACAACACCCAGTCATCACGAAGCAGCCATCCCTAACGTCCCTCGATCAAGAGATGCATGGGAACTATGATAATCGTGTTAACTTCGGAACATGGGCATTAAAACAGGATACCCCAGATGTATCATGTATCTTATTTATTCATGGAATTACATTTCCCAAACATGGCCACGTAAGCAGCCGAAACATGCACTATTGGACCGTTGACAATCCCTGTTGGCTTCCTCAGGTGGAACGTCATTGTCCATGGAGAATAAAAGTGTGGTGTGGGATAGAGAACCCGCTTTTCACAAACAGAACACTGAACGCGTACAAATATCGTAGCCTCCTAAAAGACATTCTGTCACGGATGCTGGGAGACGTTCCTCTGCGGACTGGGAAGAACATGACGTTTGTCCAGCCCATAGTGCACGAAATACTACAACACGCGTCCACGAACTGTTCCCAAATCATTGGATGCAAAGAGATTTGGGGACTGAATTCCGACAATTTTAAAGAAATACTTTGTTTCAAGAGGGTCTACAGTCCACAAGTAATAAGTTTTCTAACGCGCACGCACATGCGCGCTCGTGCGTGTGTGTGTGTATGTGTGTGAGAAAGAGAGAGAGAGAGAAAGAGCGAGAGCGGGGGGGGACGGGGGGGGGGGGGGGGGGGGGGGGGGGCTTGTATTAAATCCACAGTACGGAATATTGTAATGCAATAAATAAGGATTGCCGGCTGTTGTGGCCGAGCGGTTCTAGGCACTTCAGTCCCAAACCGCGCTGCTGCTACGGTCGCAGGTTCGAATCCTGCCTCGGGCATGGATGTGTGTGATCTCCTTAGGTTAGTAAGGTTTAAGTAGTTCTATGTCTAGGGGACTGATGACCTCAGATGTTAAGTCACATAGTGCTCAGAGCCATTTGAATTTGAATAAAAAAGGATTGCACTTGTTTCATTTTGCATTTGGACTTCATGTGAGAGACAGTTGTGCGAAAATCTTATTAGGAACACAACCATGTCTTGTCTCCTACATATCGATGTGTGGAAGATAATATGCTGTTCGCGTTACAAGTTTTATGGTGCGTGCTTGATAATGCCCGAGGACGTTACCTAATTCCTAATTGATTCAGTGTTTTTTTCCAAAATAAAACAACAGCCACTGCCTCCAGAGTTGACCAGTCAGTGTTACTGATTGCCATGCAAGGGACCTAGGTTCTATTCCCGACAGTCTGAGGGATTTTTCTGTGGTGAGAGTACTGGAAAAGGGCGCACTAGTCTCGTGATACCAGCAGAGGAGCTACTTCACCGTGCAGTAGCGGATCTACAGGGTCTTTCCGTAAGAGCGGGCAAAATTTAACAGGCGTTAGAGGACAAACTTACGGCAGAGAGGTCAACCGTATGAGCGTCTAGGGAATTGATTCCAGTGGTGGTTTCCCGTTGCCTTCCACTGATGATGATGAAATTATAATGAGGACAAATCTCCGACCCAGCCGGGAATCGAACCCGGGCCTATTGGCGTGACAGACCACTCCGTTGACCACTCAGCTATCGAGACAGAGTACCAATTTGAGGTAGTGAACCTGGGGTCGGAGAAGCCAGCATAAGGAGATAATAGGAATAAAATCACATTACTGAGTGCTTTTTTTTTATTTACATTAGTTCCACTTAAGCGCAAGTACCGTCACTGACACAATAAACGTACAATTTGTACTGTATCTTACAAAGCGTGCTGAAACTAACAACCATCAACATCAATGCAAGCATGACATTGGCGAACAAGATTCTGACGCACCCTGACAAATATCCCCGGTGTGTTTTGGATCACATCATATTCAACTACAATTCTGGCAACTAATTGCATCTCTGTATCCACTGGGGTCCTATACACAAGTGACTTTAGATATCTCCGTAGGAAATAATCAACGGGATTCACGGCAGGTGACCTTGCAGGCCGTGGAACAGAACATCCGCTTCTAGTCCAGCGACCAGGAAATGCTTACTAGTAATCAGACTCGTCCTCCTTGTTTCCTCGCAGGAAATAAAGTACAAGTAAATAAACAGCACAGTACATGTAAACTTGTACACATGTTAGTTTTAAATAACAATCGTTCAGTGGGACGTTTTCCGTGTCCTGTTACATTTTTGCACGCTTTTACGGAAACACCCTGTATGTCACGTCAGCTGATGACGGCCGGCAGAGCTGTATAATGACTCTACGCCTCTCCATACCACATCCAATAACGCCACTGACAAAGGATGACACGGCGGTGGGTCGGTAAGTACGGGTTTTATCAGAGTCTGTGGACGGAATTCACTTTTAGGGCCCTTTTTTTTTTAATACGCAGGAAAATTACTACCTTTAAGACATTTATAGCAGCTGTGGACCCAATAAAAAAAGAATAAATGAAGCTGACTGTAAGAGTTTCCTTACAGATAAAAAATTAAAAATAGCTCTTTTCTTGTGGAAACTACCTATATTCCAAATCCATAGTCGCATCTACCTCGTAGATATCATGCAAGTAGATTTAGACAGTCGCGCTATTCTCCATCACTGAATGGAACGGAAAGGAGGCATAGCACACAGAAAAATAAAATATACCCCCCACCACGCATTTCACAGTAATTCGTACATTATAGATACAGACGGAGATTTAAGTGTTCATAATGTAGAGAAGAACTGAATGAAAAATTACGTTAACGTTCTAAGCTGTCGCAGAAAATATGTGTTTCAATTACCGATTTCAGATATCATCTGACCCCCTCTACCCACTTTTTGTTTCTCACAACCGCATGGGTTTTGCAGTCAGCTGTCACGTGAAACAAAGCCATCTTCAGATGGAATGAGAAATCTGCTGCAATTACCGCAGTCGTTGTTTCTATTCCCCAGAAACAATATGGTCCATTATGAAGTGGTGATTTACTGTGTGTACAACATTACGCTCTACTCCGACCTCAGTGTAATGCTTCTCGGAAGCCAGTGAATGTAGTCTTTGAAATACGTAAGCTGCTATGCTTCCATGCAGCGGTTCCATTAGATGCTTTTAACGGCTTCTGAGAAGCATCGCGAAACAGCTACAAAACAGCGCATTCTAACTGTGGACTTGAGAATTGCTCTGGTAAGAGTCCAAGTAGCGTTGCTGCCAGAAAACATTAGTTCAAGGGCGTAATATCACTCAGTCCCTGATACATCTGCCTCCCGCGGTCAGAAAGCCATCACATAAAAACTACGGCTTCCGTTTACTGTACAGCCGTGCCGTATATTTCCCTGCGGTGATGTATTCTCTGTGCCCCTGACCACATTAAAATGCATATTCGCGAATCGTATTGCTCGGTTTGGAAGATCCTGTTGACTTTTTATTCCGTGTCTGCGAATTAAATGTTGGTTTTTAAACTCCGCCTCATGAATAACACAATATATTTACTTTGGTATTCCCCCATACATGTTTCGACACCTACGTATCTTTCCTGTCGGTCTCGATTTGTTACTGTACGAGATCATACAAAGTTCATAGTTCTTTTTTTGTATTGTAGACCTAAAGACTACAACGGGTGCATTTTATTTAATGTGTTTCCATTGCTCACCTGAACTTTATTTATGAAAATGGCTTCTTGTTATGACTTTTTACCATTTTGACAGCATGTTATCGGCCAATAGTCATTAAGAAATTTCTTTATTTATGTAATACGTTTTTATGGTTATTTCTGCATGTCACTGAATTACGTGTCTTGTCCAGTTGTGTATATGGACGCAGAATTGAAAGCATTTTCATTGGCATTCTAGTGATACTCGTTGGGTTGGTCATCACCAGCTAATGAGAAAACCAAAAGTAAGAGCATCTTTGGCGGAAACATACAGTCAGTTTCATTTTCACATCCAGATAGCTAGACACCACTGTATACTCAGTATTACATATCGTGGAACTTGATGATGTTTTAACCAGTAATCCCACCTGTACAAGCAGAGACTACGAAACGTTATGTCTTGAAATGTGTGAAAGTGACGAAGACATGTGGAAGACACTGCAGTACGAGACCATATCAACGAAACAGTTTTCTAGTTACAAGTTACTGGAAACGAGATACTTTTCACAGCCGTACGGTAAAAGGCGCATTTGTGAATTAGTCATTCTGTACCCCCGTTCTCGAGTGCTAAGCATAATACAGTCTGGTATATCTTCAAGTGTAGATGATACACTAATAACGAGTCAGCATGGCAGAGTTAAATGAAAGTATGCTTTTTTTGAACTTTAGATAAAGGCATTCTGTTCTTTCCTTGTGATTGTGGTCTTGCGCGATGTTCAAGCTTTTCTTGGATGACTCGAGGACGCTGTTTGCATTTGTTTCCAATTATTGTGATTCTGTGGCTATGCAAGCTCACCTTGGCATAATATTTCGTTTGGAATCATTTCACGGCTTAATTCCACTGTTCAAAGAGAGACGTCTTTTTCCAAGTTCAGGGCCCTATCGAAATTTCAATTGTCCGCCCACGAGACTAGACTATATTACAGCACACATTACTTTCCATGTATTTTGGCATTTCGCCGAGTATTAGAGGATGTATCGCCGAGTATTAGAGGATGTATGGAGTTTCCTTTAGTTTCATTACTAATATTTCATGGGATTGTATTCCATTTGGTCGATCATTGGACGTGATTTTTTGCTGCAACTGTTTATAAGTTAATGGTTGATAGTAAGAACATATCGAAAGGTGCTTTAGATTTATTCCGCTCCCCCCCCCCCCCCCCCAATTAATCAGAAAACTCGCTCGAATTCTAAACTTTTTCCATGTGCTCTCATATTTTTACATGAGACAGATTATGCGATTCATCACGAACTTTCCGCCTTTAACAAAATTATTATTCAAAAAAGGAGCGGCCTCCAGCAGGCATTATGTGAATTATTTGCATGCTCATATCACACACAGTAAGGTTAAATGAGTGTTGGAGAAACTTCATGCTTTTCCAGACCGCATCTGAAGTGGTTGTTATGTTCCATGTTTTTATTCGGACCAGGCATTACGCGTACAGGGTAAGTTTTCCGTTCCTCACTGCAAGTGGCCTGTCACATTCAATAGATCATACCAGGAAGTCAGATAGTGTAATCATAATCCCTCATTCATTCAAATATTCGTTAAAACTCCCCTCCTCCCCCCCCCCCCCCCCCCCCCCATTTCTTCTCTAATATGCAAAGAGAGCGTTTCTTACTTCTGAGTATTTCGGTTATTCTTTGACCAAAACATTGTGTAAAAGGGGATTATTTGCTGATGTCACAACTTTTATATATTCAGTACTAAAAAAACTAGAAGGGTTTCACTATGATATTAATTATATTACATTAATTAATTTTTGCGAATTTTTCGCTATAATTCTTTGAGTTCATGGTTGCTGTAAGATAAGGATTTCTGGTCAGATGAGTATAGGCTAATATCAACAGCAGCACAAATTGGTATAACAGGAACAGGATTCGTTCTCAATATGAAGGTAGGACAGAGAGTGTGTTACTATGAACAGGTCAGTGACAGGGTTGTTCGTATCAGAATCGACAATAAACCAACACCGACAACGATACTTCAGGTATATATGCCGACGTCGCAAGCTGAAGATGAAGAGATAGCGAAAGTGTATCAAAATACTGAAAGGATAATACAGTATGTAAAGGGATAAGAAAATCTAATAGTCATGGGGGACCGGAATGCAGTTGTAGAGGAAGGAGTAAAAGAAAAAGTTACAGGAGAATAGTGGCTTGGGACAAGGAATGAGAGAGGAGAAACACTAACTGGGTTCTGTAACAAGTTTGAGCTAGTAATAGCGAATACCCTGTTCAGGAAGCAATACTTGCAAAAAGCCAGGTGATACGGGAATATTTCAGTTAGATTACATCATAGACAGAGATTCCGAAATCAGATACTGGATTGTAAGGCGTACCCAGTAGCAGATACAGACTCAGATCACAATATAGTAGTGATGAAGAGTAGGTTGAAGCTTAAGACATTAGTTAGGAAGAATCAATACGCAAGGAGTGACATACGGAAGAGCTAAGCAATGAAGAGATACAGTTGAAGTTCTCTATGGCTATAGATACAGCAATACGGTATAGATCAGTACAATTGAAGAGGAATGCACATCTCTAGAAAGGGTCATCACAGAAGTTGGGAAGGAAAACATAGGTAAAAAGAAGATAACTGCGAAGAAACCAATGGCAACAGAAGAAATACTTCAATCGATGAGGAATTACAAAAATGTTCCAGGAACTCAGGAATACACAAATTGAAGTCGCTGAGGAATGAAATAAATAGGAGTCGCAGGGGAGCTAAAACGAAATGGCTATATGGAAAATGTAAAAAAATCGAATAAGAAACGATAGTCGAAAGGACTGACTCAGCATATAGGAAAGTCAAAACAAAATTCGATGACAAAAGCAAGGGTGGTAACATTAAGAGTGTAATAGGAATTCTACTGTTAAATGCAGAGGAGAGAGCAGATAGGTCGAAAGAATACATTGAAAGCCGCCATGAGTGGGAAGAATTGTCTGATGTGAAAGAAGAAGAAACAGAAGTTGATTTACAAGAAACAGATGATCCAGTATTAGAACCAGAATTTAAAAAAGCTATGGACAATTTAAGATCAAATAAGGTAGAAGGGATGTACAACATTCTATCAGAATTTCTAAAATTATTGTGGAAGTGGCAACCAAACGACTATTCACGTTGGTGTGTAGAATGTATGAGACTGGCAACATGCCATCTGAGTTTCGGAGAAGCATCATCCACACAATTCCGAAGGCGGCGAGAGCTGACAAGAGCAAAAACTATAGCACAATCAGCTTAACAACTCATGCATACAAGTTGCCTACATGAATAATACACAGAAGAATGGTAAAGAAAATTGAGGATGCGCTAGGTGACGATCAGTTTGGCTTTAGGAAAAGTAAAGGCACGAGAGAGGCAATTCTGACGTTGCGGTTAGTAATGTTAGCAAGACTAAAGAAAAACCAAGACACGTTCATAGTATTTGTCGACCTGAAAAACCTTTCGACAATGTAAAATTGTGCAAGATGTTCGAAATTCTGAAAAATGTAGGGGTGTGCTATAGGGAGAGACGAGTGATAATATATACAACAGTGGGCGAGCAAGAACGAAGTGCTCATATTAAGAAGGTTGTAAGACAGGAACGTAGGCTTTCGCCCGTACTGTTCAATCTGTACATCGAGGAAGCAATGATGAAATTGAAAGAAAGGTTCAGGAGTGGAATTAAAGTTCAAGGTGAAAGGATATCAATGATACGATTCGCTGATGACATTGCTATCCTGAGTGAAAGTGAAGAAGAATTACATGATCTGCTGAATGGAACGAACAGTCTAATGAGTACAGAGTATGGACTGACAGTAACTCGAAAAAAGGCGAAGGGAATGAGAAGTAGTAGAAATGAGAACAGCGAGAAACTTAACATCATGATTGATGGTGACGAAGTAGATGAACAGTACGGGCGAAAGCCTACGTTCCTGTCTTACAACCTTCTTAATATGAGCACTTCGTTCTTGCTCGCCCACTGTTGTACATATTATCACTCGTCTCTCCTTATAGCACCGTGGTACAACAACAAAGTTAGGAAACTACTGCGAAAGCAAAGAGAGCTCCACTCCAAGTTTAAACGCAGCCAAAACCTCTCAGACAAACAGAAGCTAAACGATGTCAAAGTTAGCGTAAGGAGGGCTATGCGTGAAGCGTTCATTGAATTCGAAAGTGAAATTCTATGTACCGACTTGACAGAAAATCCTAGGAAGTTCTGGTCTTACGTTAAATCAGTAAGTGGCTCGAAACAGCATATCCAGACACTACGGGATGATGATGGCATTGAAACAGAGGATGACACGCGTAAAGCTGAAATACTAAACACCTTTTTCGAAAGCTGTTTCACAGAGGAAGACCGCACTGCAGTCCCTTCGCTAAATCTTCGCACAAACGAAAAAATGGCTGACATCGAAATAAGTGTCCAAGGAATAGAAAAGCAACTGGAATCACTCAATAGAGGAAAGTCCACTGGACCTGACGGGATACCAATCCGATTCTACAGAGAGTACGCGAAAGAACTTGCCCCCCTTCTAACAGCCGTGTACCGCAAGTCTCTAGAGGAACGGAGGGTTCCAAATGATTGGAAAAGAGCACAGATAGTCCCAGTCTTCAAGAAGGGTCGTAGAAAATTGTAGCGAAATGCAGGAAGATCTGCAGCGGATAGGCACTTGGTGCAGGGAGTGGCAACTGACCCTTAACATAGACAAATGTAATGTATTGCGAATACATAGAAAGAAGGATCCTTTATTGTATGATTATATGATAGCGGAACAAACACTGGTAGCAGTTACTTCTGTAAAATATCTGGGAGTATGCGTGCGGAACGATTTGAAGTGGAATGATCATATAAAATTAATTGTTGGTAAGGCGGGTACCAGGTTGAGATTCATTGGGAGAGTGCTTAGAAAATGTAGTCCATCAGCAAAGGAGGTGGCATACAAAACACTCGTTCGACCTATACTTGAGTATTGCTCATCAGTGTGGGATCCGTACCAGATCGGTCTGACGGAGGAGATAGAGAAGATCCAAAGACGAGCGGCGCGTTTCGTCACAGGGTTATTTGGTAACCGTGATAGCGTTACGGAGATGTTTAATAAACTCAAGCGGCAGACTCTGCAAGAGAGGCGCTCTGCATCGCGGTGTAGCTTGCTGTCCAGGTTTCGAGAGGGTGCGTTTCTGGATGAGGTATCGAATATATTGCTTCCCCCTACTTATACCTCCCGAGGAGATCACGAATGTAAAATTAGAGATATTAGAGCGCGCACGGAGGCTTTCAGACAGTCGTTCTTCCCGCGAACCATACGCGACTGGAACAGGAAAGGGAGGTAATGACAGTGGCACGTAAAGTGCCCTCCGCCACACACCGTTGGGTGGCTTGCGGAGTATCAATGTAGATGTAGATGTAGATGTAGAAGTTAAGGAATTCTGCTACCTAGGCAGCAAAATAACCAATGACGAACGTAGCAAGGACGATATCAAAAGCAGACTAGCAACGGCAAGAAAGGCATTCCTGGCCAAGACATCTACTAATATCAAATATTGGCCTTAATTTCAGTACAGCGTTGTATGGCAATGAAACATGGACTGTGGGAAAAAAGGAACAGAAAAGAATGCTAGCATTTGAGATGTGATGCTACACATGAATGTTGAAAATAAGGTGGACTCATAACGTAAGGAATGAGATTTTGCGCGGAATTGGAGATTAAAGGAATATGTGGAGAACACTGATAAAGAGAAGGGACAGGAAATCTGTTAAGAGATGAGGGAATGACTTCCGTGGCACTAGAGGGAGCTGTATAGCGGTAGAACTGTAGAGGGAGACAGAGATTGGAGTTGTTGTTGTGGTCGTCAGTCCTGAGACTGGTTTGATGCAGCTCTCCATGATACTCTGTCCTGTGCAAGCTTCTTCATCTCCCAGTACTTACTGCAACCTACATACTTCTCAATCTGCTTAGTGTATTCATCTCTTGGTCCCTTTACGATTTTTACCCTCCACGCTGCCCTCCAATGCTAAATTTGTGATCCCTTGATGCTTCAAAACATGTCCTACCCACCGGGACCTTCTTTTTTTCAAGTTGTGCCACAAACTCCTCTTCTCCCCAATTCTATTCAATACCTCCTCATTAGTTACGTGATCTACCCATTTAATCTTCAGCATTCTTCTGTAGCACCACATTTCGAAAACATCTATTCTCTTCTTGTCCAAACTATTTATCGTCCATGTTTCACTTCCATACATGGCTACACTCCATACAAATACTTTCAGAAACGACTTCCTGACACTTAAATGTATACTCGATGTTAACAAATTTCTCTTCTTCAGAAACGCTTTCCTTCCATTGCCAATCTACATTTTATATCCTCTCTACTTCGACCATCATCAGTTATTTTACTCCCTAAATAGCAATTTGCTGAGTCAGTCCTTTCGACTATCGTTTCTTTTTCGATTTCTTTTTCGATTTCTTTACATTTTCTATTTAGCCATTTCGTTTTAGCTTCCCTGCGACTCCTATTTATTTCATTCCTCAGCGACTTCAATTTGTGTATTCCTGAGTTCCTGGAACATTTTTGTAATTCCTCCTTTCATCGATTGAAGTATTTCTTCTGTTGCCATTGGTTTCTTCGCAGTTATCTTCTTTTTTCCTATGTTTTCCTTCCCAACTTCTGTGATGACCCTTTCTAGAGATGTGCATTCCTCTTATGTGTCTATTTCCTAATCTAATTCCCTCAGCATCACCCGAGTTAATTTGACTACATTCCATTATCCTCGTTTTGATTTTGTTGATGTTCATCTTACATCCTCCTTTCAAGACACTGTCTATTCCGTTCAACTGCTCTTCCAAGTCCTTTGCTGTCTCTGACAGAATTACAATGTCATCGGCGAACCTCAAAGTTTTTATTTCTTCTCCATGAATTTTAATACCTACTCCGAATTTTTCTTTTGTTTCTTTTACTGCTTGCTCAATATACAGATTGAATAACATCGGAGAGAGGCTACAACCCTGTCTCACTCCCTTCCCAACCACTGCTTCCCTTTCATGCCACTCGACTCATATAACTGCCATCTGGTTTCTGTACAAATTGTAAATAGCCTTTCGCTCCCTGTATTTTACCCCTGCCACCTTCAGAATTTGAAAGAGAGTATTCCAGTTAACATTGGCAAAAGCTAGAAACGTAGGTTTGCCTTTACTTAATCTTTCTTCCAAGATAAGTCGTAAGGTTAGTATTGCCTCACGTGTTCCAACATTTCTACGGAATCCAAACTGATCTTCGCCGAGTTCCGCTTCCACAAGTTTTTCCATTCGTCTGTAAACAATTCGCGTTAGTATTTAGCAGCTGTGACTTATTAAACTGATAGTTGGATAATTTTCACATCTGTCAACACCTGCTTTCTTAGGGATTGGAATTATTATATTCTTCTTGAAGTCTGCGGGTATTTCGCCTTACATCTTGCTCACCAGATGGTAGAGTTTTGTCGTGACTGGCTCTCCCAAGGCCGTCAGTAGTTCTAATGGAATGTTGTCTACTCCTGGGGCCTTGTTTCGACTCAGGTCTTTCAGTGCTCTGTAAAACTCTTCACGCAGTATCTTATCTCCCATTTCGTCTTCATCTACATCCTCTTCCATTTCCATAATATTGTCCTCAAGTACATCGCCCTTGTATAAACGCTCCTTGTACTCCTTCCACCTTTCTGCCTTCCCTTCTTTGCTTAGGACTGAGTTTCCATCTGAGCTCTTGATATTCATACAAGTGATTCTCTTCTCTCCAAAGGTCTCTTTAATTTTCCTGCAGGCAGTATGTATCTTACCCCTAGTGAGAAGCCTCTACATCCTTACTGTAATGTTGACAGATTGCCAACACTACGCACATTATTTAAGGGAGGCGGCCATTACGCAAGCAGGCGGACTTGATGGTCTGAAACAGGATACTTCATAAATGCGATAAAGAAAAGTACGTAGCTGCTGGAATACTTAACTTTAATCCACCATTTGTATACAGCGTTCTTGATGAGACATTTCATACGATAACTATCAATCTATGTAAGGCTAATGGCGCCTTGCTAGGTCGTAGCCATGGACTTAGCTGAAGGCTATTCTAACTATCTGCTCGGCTAATGAGCGAAGCTTCGTCAGTGTAGTCGCTAGCAGTGTCGTCCGTACAACTGGGGACGAGGGCTAGTCAGTATCTCGAGACCTGCCTTGTGGTGGCGCTCGGTCTGCGATCACACAGTGGCGACACGCGGGTCCGAAATGTACTAATAGACAGCGGCCGATTTAAAGCTACCACCTAGCAAGTGTGGTGTCTGGCGGTGACACCACATTCCTCCCCCGCAAATCGGCGAATGGTCGTGTTATAAGGCTTCCGCCCGCCGTGGGGAGGACCCCATGTTGACGTATGCGATGAGGTGGGGAGCCTAACAACAGGCGAGGCTGTGCCACCCGCACCCGGCCATTCGGTCCGAGGGGATCTAGGAAACGCCTGAAAACCTAGTCCAGGGTGCACGTCAACATGCGGTGTATGCGCCCGTAAAGAGACAGGAGGGGCCGAAGGGTCGACCTCCATTGCGTAGGGGTACCCGACGCGCGAAGACGCCATGTGGCCCGGAGCGGGCAAGAGTTCCATGGCGGAGGACGGCTGCTCACGGGAAGCGATCGGCGGCGCGTGACCCAGGGAGGCGCTTGGCGGCTGCAGCGAAGCGTCGAATGCGGGCGGCGCCGGCGGGAGAACAGTCAGCGGAGGCGGCGGCGGCGGCGGCGGCGGCGGCTGCGGCGGCGCGTCGCCATGGGGCAAAATGGAAGGCAGCGTCGGTAACACCTGGGGATGAGGCGAGCCAGTAGATGGGTCCCCACGGCGCTGACCGGACGGCACAGTCGCTGAAAGCAGACGGGGAGCGGCAGAACCCGTGCGACGACAGATGCGCAGCTGATTGAGATGCCGACGCACCTCACCAGAGGCCCCCAAAACAAATACATCGCGTGGCCGAGGCAGCAAAGAATGCCCCCTGCGAGCCAACGCCGTGAACCTCGATAGTTGCGATAGAATACAACGTCGCCCGGAGCAAAAGCAGAAGTCTGCCGCTGCACAGGAACCTGATGCAGCGGTTGCAGCAAAGACATCAGGGTGTGATGAGGACGACCGTGGAATTAACTGCATGAATGTCCATGAGTGAAGGTCCACGAGCCTGAGTGTCCGTGGTTCGATTCCGGCGCGAAGCAAAGGGCCTGGAATGGTTGTGATTGTCAGATCTGAGCTTTTTCTGGCAAACACTTTGAACATGTCCTTTCTTATGACAAAAAAAGCAAATAGCTTGGCGTGACGGGCAATTTTCACGCGAATGTCTAGTTGCACACCGCGGGCATGATTTCACTGCATTTGTATGCTGGCGCGGCACACCTGGTTTAGAGCATGGCGGCAGCTGCGCGGACGTGTGCGAGGGCAGTTTACCGGGCCGTGCAGCGCGCCCGGCGGGCCGGTTAATGTTACACACGGCTGGCGAAGTTGCAAATGAGTCCTGAGCAAAGTCAAGCGTGTCTTGTCTATCCGATATGTCTATCACTTGTTGAAGGGAGGGATTAACTAGTTTCAAAATCTGTTCCCGTATGCGAACATCAGAAACGTTCTGTGCTATTTCATCACGTACCATTGTATCTGAATAGGGGAGTCCACATTCACACTCAAAAGCACAATCCCTTGTAAGGCCTTGCAATGTTGCAACCCACTCCCGATTAGTTTGACCAGCCGTACGTTTTGTACAAAAGAAAGTATACCTTTTTGCAACGACATTGACTGTTTCTTTGAAATAGGCGTCCAATGCCGAAAAAATTTCTTCGTAGGACAGTGTTGCTACGTCGCGTCGGGGAAATAATCTCACTATCACACGGTACGTTTGCACCCCTACACACGACAATAAATGAGGCTGCCGCTCGTTACCTTAAATTCTGTAGGCGGCGAGATGAAATCCAAATTGGCGTGACCACTCGGTCCAAGTTTCCTGCGCTGGGTCATAGGGCCTAAAAGGCGGTGCAACTACGAGTTGTGGCTGCGGTAGCGGTGGAGCGGCGGCTGCCGCATCGGTTTGCTGTGCACATTGACCCTGGACGAGCTGTCCAAGGGCATCCAATAACGCCTGCATCTGTTGATTCTGCAAGCGATAAAATTCGGACAGTACATCGGGAGATTGTGGCGAAGCCATGACACAAGTAAATCAATCAAAGAGAAAGAAGGCGGTTTGTAACGTCGGCGCCATTTGTAGTGTTGACAGACTGCCAACACTACACACATTATTTAAGGGAGGCGGCCATTAAGCAAGCAGGCGGACTTGATGGTCTGAAACAGGATACTTCATAAATGCGATAAAGAAAAGTACGTAGCTGCTGGAATACTTAACTTTAATCCACCATTTGTATACAGCGTTCTTGATGAGACATTTCATACGATAACTATCAATCAATGTAAGGCTAATGGCGCCTTGCTAGGTCGTAGCCATGGACTTAGCTGAAGGCTATTCTAACTATCTGCTTGGCTAATGAGCGATGCTTCGTCAGTGTAGTCGCTAGCAATGTCGTCCGTACAACTGGGGACGAGGGCTAGTCCGTATCTCGAGACCTGCCTTGTGGTGGCGCTCGGTCTGCGATCACACAGTGGCGACACGCGAGTCCGACATGTACTAATGGACCGCGGCCGATTTAAAGCTACCACCTAGCAAGTGTGGTGTCTGGCGGTGACACCACACTTACATTTGTCCTTTTTGAGATGTTTGTATTCCTTTTTGCCTGCTTCATTTACTGCATTTTTATATTTTCTCCTTTCATCAATTAAATTCAATATTTCTTCTGTTACCCAAGGATTTCTATTAGTCCTCGTGTTTTAACCTACTTGATCGTCTGCTGCCTTCACTACTTCATCTCTCAGAACTACCCATTCTTCTTCTACTGTATTTCTCTCCCCCATTCCTGTAAATTCTTCCCTTGTGCTCTCCCTGAAACTCTGTACAACTTCTGGTTTAGTCAGTTTATCCAGGTCCCATCTCCTTAAATTCCCACCTTTTTTCAATTTCTTCAGTTTTAGTCTACAGTTCATAACCTATAGATTGTGGTCAGAGTCCACATCTGCCCCTGGAAATGTCCTACAATTTAAAACCTGGTTCCTAAATCTCTGTCTTACCATTATATAATCTATCTGATACCTTTTAGTATCTCCAGGATTCTTCCATGTATACAACCTTCTTTTATGATTCTTGAACCAAGTGTTAGCTATGATAAAGTTATGCTCTCTGCAAAATTCTACCAGACGGCTTCCTCTCTCATTTCTTCCCTCCAATCCATATTCACCTACTATGTTTCCTTCTCTCCCTTTGCCTACTCTCGTATTCCAATCACCCATGACTATTAGATTTTCGTCTCCCTTCACTACCTGAATAATTTCTTTTATCTCGTCATACATTTCATCAATTTCTTCATCATCTGCAGAGCTAGTTGGCATATAAACATGTACTACTGTAGTAGGCGTGGGCTTTGTGTCTATCTTGGCCACAATAATGCGTTCACTATGCTGTTTGTAGTAGCTAACCCGCACTCCTATTTTTGTATTCATTATTAAACCTACTCCTGCATTACCCTTATTTGATTTTGTATTTATAACCCTGTATTCACCTGACCAAAAGTCTTGTTGCTCCTGCCACCGAACTTCATTAATTCCCACTATATCTAACTTTGACCTATCTATTTCCCTTTTTAAATTTTCTAACCTACCTGCCCGATTAAGGGATCTGACATTCCACACTTCGAACCGTAGAACTCCAGTTTTCTTTCTCCTGATAACGACGTCCTCTTGAGTAGTCCCCGTCCGGAGATCCGAATGGGGGACTATTTTACCTCCGGAATATTTTACCCAAGAGGACGCCATCATCATTTAATCATACAGTAAAGCTGCATGCCCTCGGGAATTATTACGGCTGTAGTTTCCCTTTGCCTTCAGCCGTTTGCAGTACCAGCACAGCAAGGCCGTTTTGGTTAATGTTACAAGGCCAGATCAGTCAATCATCCAGACTGTTGCCCCTGCAACTACTGAAAAAGCTGCTGCCCCTCTTCAGGAACCACACGTTTGTCTGGCCTCTCAACAGATACCCCTCCGTTGTGGTTGCACCTACAGTACGGCCATCTATATCGCTGAGGCACGCAAGCCTCCCCACCAACGGCAAGGTCCATGGTTCATGGGGGAGAGGGGGGGGAGGGGGAGACTGGAGTACATTCATCAAATAAATGAGGACGTAGGTTGCAAGTGGTACTCTGAGATGAAGAGGCTGGTACAGGAGATGAAGTCGTGGCGGGCCGCATCAAACCAGTGAGAAGACTGATGACAAAAGCCGCGCGGGGTGGCCCCGCGGTTTGAGGCGTCCATTCACGGGCTGCGTGGCCCCTCCAGTCGTAGGTTCGAGTCCTCCTTCGGGCATGGCTGTGTGTGTTGCTTTTAGCATAAGTTAGTTTAACTTAGTTTAAGTAGTGTGTAAGTCTAGGGAGAGATGACTGTTGAAAAACAAATATGTAGGTATGAAAAATAAACAATGAGTATTTTATTGAGATTCGAATTGTCTGAATACCTTTAAGACTTTTCACATAAAAAATTAGGAGGCATTGCATTTCAGCACGCCCTCCCATGCAGCCTTTTTTTATAGAGAGGATACGTGAAAAGCGGTCGTAAAATCTCACTATTTATGGTCCAACACCGACTCCCAATTAACATATTCAAGATCCGCAGAAGCTCTCCAGATCATAAATATATCTTATAGTTGCTGTAAAGTGTATGAAAAAAAATTGAAAATACTTCTGCAGTTGGCTGCTTATCTGCGAACGTGTGAAGTGAATTCTGCTCGCAGCAGCTACGGATTTAAGTAAGAGCACATGGGGACATACCAGCATCCAAAGAAAACACGTTTCCAGAAATGACAATGGGGCAAAAGTATCTAAAAAGAAATTTAGAACAACATATTATTATTATTATTATTATTATTATTATTATTACTGTTATTCGGCACGCACTTGAGAAATCACAATAGCGTGGTTACATTTGTCCTCTGACGGACCACATGAAGAACATTTCCACTAATTGTAAGCATTTGAGTTAATCACAATACGAGACACACATAATCGTATATTTCTGTAGTGGTAATGAATAAGTGGGACTGCAAGGAATACCATGAAATAAATTCACGGATAATGCCGATTTCATCCTTGATAACGGAACAAAGTTGCTTCGGAAAATGGATTTAATCGTGCTCACAAAGGCGTTACATGTCTAAAGCTGAAAACTCTGCGAATGAAATATTACGCCAAGGAAGGAAGGAAGACGAGTGCTGTCGAAAACGGGGTTGTTAGACACGGGGAAAACAAGTTTGGATTGCGGAGGGAAATCGACCGTGCCCTTTCATCCTCGTATTTGCCTGGAGCGTGTGAGGGATATCGCGGAAAACCTAAATCAAGAGGGCCCGCTGAGCAATTGAACCTTCGTCTTCCCGAATCAGGGTATTAAGCCAATGCTCGCATGCATGCGACCTTCTCACAGTGAAGTCCTGCATGTTACAGCGTAGAAATGAATCATCAAAGTTTTTAAACAGAACAGGAAGCGCCCTCATAATCTACCTAACACCAATGGCACTGGCAACACAATTGTGCTTTGTCTGGCCGTCTATTCCAGCGCACTGCTCGCACTTTGCCGTACTGACTCTGGTTTGGTCACGTTGCTACTCCAAAGTACAGCGGCATTCGCAACAGGTGAAACTCATGCATAGTTTATCTCCGCAGCTTCAATTTTTGTATTTTAGTTAGTGCACGTGTACGTGCATCTTAAATACACAACAACGATTTAAAAGAGTTTCAGAACAGAAAAGACTCTGTTGCGGAATTATTTGATGTCAATTCAATAACTCGTTTCACCATTTTGGGGCATCTTCATATTAAGTAGAGAATCTGGATACGGGACCCATCAATCTTAAAATCACTTATAATGTAAAACACGCATCAAGGTAACCGGATATATAGTCCACTCGCTATGAATCATCGAAACCATGAAGTGGACCTTCAGCTCATCAGAAGACGTTTTATATAGATGTATTTCAGTTTCATGCAGAACATCGAATCGATGTTGTTTTTTTATTTCATTTTATTTATTTATTTATTTTTACAGCAACAGAAGTTGGTCGAACTTCACGACGTTCATCGCTGACGAAAACGCGAGCACACTATTTCATGAAGGTAAAAAACCACCTAAGTTGAACGGAAGCGATTCCAGATTTTTATACCGAAATAAGCCTTTACGAAAATCATCCAACGCAAAAGTTCATTTTTTTTTACGACACTGATTCCTTAAATTTCCACTGCAAACAAAGTAATCGGCCTTTTTTGAGTTGCCATTGTTCTAACAATAACAAATAACAAATTCTCAAATATACTTCTTGACGAAACCCGTGAAGCACCTAGAAGGAGATCAGGGTATGAAATGAAAGTTCATGGATTGAGAAGGTATTTGATGTCGCTTCTGTGACTACAATAATGATCAAATTTGCAAACAAATTGGCAGAACGAGTCCACTTCTCAGTATGATGTTGAGAAATAGACATAAACTGTTTTGCATGTAATTACCACGTGTCAGACTTCAGTTTTGAGGATAACTGATGAGCCCTTTCATAAATGCAGTAGAAAACTGATAAATATTGTTGGATAATCGTTACAAAACGGAAATTAGAAATCATTTAACCTTTTCATTCGCATGTTGACATGACAGAATCATAACAGGAGATGTTTCCGTCTCCTATAATTTAGCTTCAATTTTTGTATTTTCGTTAGTGCACGTGTACGTGCATCTTAAATACACAAGCAATATGGAGATACAGCAAGATATTTTTGTTTTTTGTTTTTGCGCACATTGCCAAGAGGACCGCGTAGCAGAGTAGTCGTTAGCTGTGTCATACTAAACACCTTTTTCCAAAGCTGCTTCACAGAGGAAGACCGCACTGCAGTTCCTTCTCTAAATCCTCGCACAAACGAAAAAATGGCTGACATCGAAATAAGTGTCCAAGGAATAGAAAAGCAACTGGAATCACTCAATAGAGGAAAGTCCACTGGACCTGACGGGATACCAATTCGATTCTACACAGAGTACGCGAAAGAACTTGCCCCCCTTCTAACAGCCGTGTACCGCAAGTCTCTAGAGGAACGGAGGGTTCCAAATGATTGGAAAAGAGCACAGATAGTCCCAGTCTTCAAGAAGGGTCGTCGAGCAGATGCGCAAAACTATAGACCTATATCTCTTACGTCGATCTCTTGTAGAATTTTAGAACATGTTTTTTGCTCGCGTATCATGTCATTTCTGGAAACCCAGAATCTACTATGTAGGAATCAACATGGATTCCGGAAACAGCGATCGTGTGAGACCCAACTCGCCTTATTTGTTCATGAGACCCAGAAAATATTAGATACAGGCTCCCAGGTAGATGCTATTTTTCTTGACTTCCGGAAGGCGTTCGATACAGTTCCGCACTGTCGCCTGATAAACAAAGTAAGAGCCTACGGAATATCAGACCAGCTGTGTGGCTGGATTGAAGAGTTTTTAGCAAACAGAACACAGCATGTTGTTATCAATGGAGAGACGTCTACAGACGTTAGAGTAACCTCTGGCGTGCCACAGGGGAGTGTTATGGGACCATTGCTTTTCACAATATATATAAATGACTTAGTAGATAGTGTCGGAAGTTCCATGCGGCTTTTCGCGGATGATGCTGTAGTATACAGAGAAGTTGCTGCATTAGAAAATTGTAGCGAAATACAGGAAGATCTGCAGCGGATAGGCACTTGGTGCAGGGAGTGGCAACTGACCCTTAACATAGACAAATGTAATGTATTGCGAATACATAGAAAGAAGGATCCTTTATTGTATGATTATATGATAGCGGAACAAACACTGGTAGCAGTTACTTCTGTAAAATATCTGGGAGTATGCGTACGGAACGATTTGAAGTGGAATGATCATATAAAACTAATTGTTGGTAAGGCGGGTACCAGGTTGAGATTCATTGGGAGAGTGCTTAGAAAATGTAGTCCATCAACAAAGGAGGTGGCTTACAAAACACTCGTTCGACCTATACTTGAGTATTGCTCGTCAGTGTGGGATCCGTACCAGGTCGGGTTGACGGAGGAGATAGAGAAGATCCAAAGAAGAGCGGCGCGTTTCGTCACTGGGTTATTTGGTAACCGTGATAGCGTTAAGGAGATGTTTAATAAACTCAAGTGGCAGACTCTGCAAGAGAGGCGCTCTGCATCGCGGTGTAGCTTGCTCGCCAGGTTTCGAGAGGGTGCGTTTCTGGATGAGGTATCGAATATATTGCTTCCCCCTACTTATACTTCCCGAGGAGATCACGAATGTAAAATTAGAGAGATTAGAGCGCGCACGGAGGCTTTCAGACAGTCGTTCTTCCCGCGAACCATACGCGACTGGAACAGGAAAGGGAGGTAATGACAGTGGCACGTAAAGTGCCCTCCGCCACACACCGTTGGGTGGCTTGCGGAGTATCAATGTAGATGTAGATGTAGATGTAGATGTCATCGGATCAACGCTGCAGGCGCCAGTGTTTTACTCTCTGATAACGCTAAAATCGCAATTGCAACGGAGAGAACTAAGTCGCGCCGCTATTGTTACTCATACTGATTGCGAACACCTGAAATTGTTTACAAATAAAACAGTTTCTGCGTCAGTTACTTGTTTGTTTCGCCACTACGCGTTTTGATGGTTCACACTATCATCTTCAGGTGGAGAATTTATTTACGTTGCTGGTGTAAATGTAATGTGCAGTGGAGCGGACATACGTCTGACAACACTATGTAGACTTTTTATAATTCTATCGTCATTCAAAAGACTCAAAATAACCTAAACTACCCATGACCTGCGACTGTGAAAAGTCGCTTGTACTCTTCACCAACGCCAGCCATGTAAATAAACGATTCTCCACTTGAAGATGACGGTGTGAACCACCGCAACGCCTTTGGTATAATAAACAAGTGACTAACGGTGAAACTGTTTTATTTGTATTGATCGACACTCGTAATGTCTCATAATGCGGTCCCTTATGGACGAAATATTCAAATAAAATTGTTTGTTTTTGAATAAGCATTCAAGTAATAAAACCGACACCAAAGAAGGACTGCCCCCACTTGATAAAATATATGGTTAGGTGACAAGTCTGCATTATTATCAAGATGTGGGAGTGTTATCGTCACTATTCATCTTAACAATAGAGGGTGGCGTGTCATTAAACGTCTGCTTAACAAGAGAGAACTTCCGTTATATACTTCCAGTTTGTCACATGACATTATCCCGACACTCCGATAAATCTTTACTTCAGGAAGTTTCAAATTGCTTTAACTTGCTATCGCCGGCTTTTGAATCTATTTCATCACGTATTTTAGTTTGCATTTTGAATTTCTTTGCTAATTTCACAGTAACATAAGCCGACTGAATTTACATGCATAAAACTACATATTTCAAATTTAAAAGCAATTAGCAGATAACAGTATTGCTGAAATAAACTTTCCAGAAAGAAAACATTAATGCTCTGAAACAACCGAGCAGCGGCGCGCCATGCTTCAGATACAAGATGTAAAATCTTCCCTCTTGTGCAAACTAACTTTGCTATTGTTAAAACTAATTACCACAAAAAATTTAAAACAATCAAATGCCGAAGTAAACTAGACAGTGAACCATTAAACGTGTGTAGTATACGAACAGGAAAGCAAGAACAAACAGTGTTGCCCTTAGCTTTTGAATTATGTCAAAAATGGTTCAAATGGCTCTGAGCACTATGGGACTCAACTGCTGAGGTCATTAGTCCCCTAGAACTTAGAACTAGTTAAACCTAACTAACCTAAGGACAACACAAACATCCATGCCCGAGGCAGGATTCGAACCTGCGACCGTAGCGGCCTTGCGGTTCCAGACTGCAGCGCCTTTAACCGCACGGCCACTTCGGCCGGCTGAATTATGTCATAATGGAGATCGTTGTCTACAGTTCTTTTAAAATTTGTCTGTAATGGTAAATCATTTGTAGTTCTGTTTATTAATTCATATCCATATTTATATGCTTCTTGCAATTTTTGCCCACTGTTCGTTATTTTCGTGGTACATGAATGAAAAATTTGTAATAACGTAATGAAAATAAAATGTTAAACACAAACGTACATTAAGTACTTGTTCTGTAACTGAGTCGCTAGTATAATGTATTCATTCCTCTTCTATGAGACAATATGTGCTTTAAAGGTCAAATGTTTGAAAATTAAATTTCTGATAAAGGGAGGACACATCACATAGCCGACAAGAAAAGAGGAATAGTTTGCAGCTAAATTCAGTGATATGACACACAAATTTATGTTTAGTGCCATAAAATAACTTTCCTCGGCAGTAAGTCGCAGTTATCATAGCCAGAGGAATTTGGTAAAAAGTAATCTTGGTGATTTATGCAAAAGGTTAGTTTTGCATGAAAATAACAATTGTGATAGGAGACTTCGTTAAAATTACAAACTGCGGGATCGAGTGAAACACTTTGAAATTTGGAAATGATAGCGTGCTTGTGGTGCGCAATCATCGCTTCACCAAACCGACCAGATACTACTAATTTAACAGGCTGAAAAATACATAAAAGACACTTCATTAGTGGGGTGTGGTTTGAAATATACCTCTACTAAAGAAAACACAATGTATTTTAGGCATCTCATTATTATTTCACCGTAAAATTACGCTTACAAAATATACAGTATCTTTGCGAGTAGACGCTCGTAAAGGAAGAACAAGAGTAAGTTGTACAACGTTTCCACATTTTCTTGAAAAATTTAGAAACACTAAATTCCAATATAAAGGAGAATATGCACAAGAGGTAAACATTCTGTAATGTAATTAGGTTTTTGGCGTTGAGTCGCAATGATTTGCTACACCACACTCTCTGTTAGGATACAGTCCTGCCTTTTTTTGTAATGTGCAGGAGACCATCATAAATCAGTCACTTAAGTGCTTTTATTGTGTTTGAATAAAAGCTTACTTTGTACTCGTAGCATTGCGTGTTTCTTTCAGTTACCTTCTGTAGAATACTGTAGCTGTTCTTACTTTTTGTGTTTGAATAAAAGCTTCATTTGTTTTCGTCTCGTTGTGTGTTTCACTCAGTTACCTTCTGTACAACACTGCAGCTGTTATTTCCATCTACAGTCCAAGTTTCATCCAGCTACGTTACTTGGCCTTAACACCTCACGCAAAAAATATTTTTGTCCTTAAGATTTGCACATCAGAGTATTTCGTTATGAAATTTGAAATAACAGAAATCCAGAAAAGACTGTAAAAATTCTGGTAGTTCAGATATTTCATCAGATCTGTATTTCACACACCTAATTAGTTTAATAGGGGCTATAGCTTCCAGACACAGGATAAACTGTCATGTAAGCTAACACTGTTAACTGCATTTTGAAAGCGTATAAATATCGTAACTGAAATACTGTAAGGTGGTCGTGTTACTTTGCATCTTGTATGTTATCGATGTGCACGTCAGAGACAGAGCAAGTTACGTCACTGTTAAACAATCTTTGGTCTCATATTCAGTAGTACTGTGTTGACTTGTGATGGTATGTGTTAGATGAAGAAAGATTTGTTGTAAGGGACAGCAAGGATGAATACGATATATAGAAGGCGAAAAGGATATAAATTTTGAATAATGTCATTATTTTTAAAGAGAAGACGTTTCAGGTACTACTGCATCACTGCGCAGCTAGGAATGATTAATGTCAGCTAGTTAAATTGCTCAGAGCTGAGAGAAAGACCACTCCAATTCCCTGAGTCACACATAAATATAGTGAATGATTAAGCTGTTTGATTTTTATTGAAATACTCTGTTAACATTGTAATCTTTTTAAATCATTATTCACTTTGTTGAACATAGTTCAGACCTATATTATGCGTGAAGATCACATGAAGTTTTACTTCGTCTTTTTGAATACATACTTCATCCTAAAATCATTGTCTTCGAATGTCATTACACGTTACCACATGTAGCAGTCTGAATGAGTATTTATAAATAGAAATCTAGCTTAACCACTGCCTGCTTACTGCTTTGTTGTGCTTTCGAGAAATCTGCAACAATTTTGTCAGGATGCAAGGTAAGGGGAAATTTTGATTAGGATCTGGTAATTGTTTTACTTCAGTTATGCATTTTATAAAATGGCTCTGAGCACTATGGGACTTAACATCTGTGGTCATCAGTCCCCTGGACATAGAACTACTAAAACCGAACTAACCTAAGGACATCACACACATCCATGCCCGAGGCAGGATTCGAAATTGCGACCATAGCAGCAACGTGGTTCCAGACTGAAGCGCCTATAGCCTCTCGGCCACAGATTTCGGCTATGCATTTTGTATAAAGACATGTAGTATTCTGATCAGTTGCAGTGCAGTTCAAATTAAGTTCCGTTTGGTCAAAGCTTAGCTGACGAATTTATGTTGGATAACAGTTTGTTGGGACATAGTTTGGGTAATACGCAGACTTTTATAGAGTTGGAGGTAAAATTGAGCTAAATTGTCATACAGAAACAAATACAGTGGGGAGGTTACAGTATGACCATGTTTAGATACCGAACTCCAATTTAAAATCGTGAGCTGTCTCCACCACTTGCATCTGTCGACAATTTCTATTAGTCCAGTGCAGTGGCATATAATTGTTTCTGTTCATCCCGAACACATCGATTATAGAACTTAACCAGTCATTATTTGGACTTCTTATGGGCCTAACTTTCGCAGGATAGGATACAAGAATATCCTCTCTAAAATAGCTCGCCCACTAACGTAAAAAGAATCAAATACATTCTGTAATACACTTTGCTTCTAGCTTGTAGTTTAAGTGGGCTGCACAGTTAGCGGCACCAGTACACAACGCTGCTTCACAATGCTGATCCAGGCAAAATGCAGCCACCAGTTTGTACCTCAAACATAGTAACTAAATAACAAGGACGAAGAACATTAAACGTTTACGTGTGAAACCCCAGTTTTACCCATTTTATTAATTATCTTAACGATTTGTTTGATGTTTTTAATATTGTACGATTGTAGAGAGGTATAAAATTTCCTCAGCAATTATATTTCCTCAGTTTGTACCTATCTGTGTTTATTATGCATCAGTAGGAAGTTTTTTGATGGATTAAGGACTTTTGCAGGTAGCCGGCACGGTAGCTCAGCGTGTTTAGTCAGAGGGCTTACTGTCCTCAGCAATATTAACAATAACAGTAATAACAATAATAATAAAAAGAAATCTGAGTGAAGTGTTCAACGATGAATCTGAACGGATGTCATGTGACGTCTACCCAGACCAAATGATGAAACAAGTGACTACTTGCTGAAGCCAGTAATGTTAGGATTTCTGGTGTATTTAAGCTCTTGTGACGCAACAAATTTTGCACGAATGAAGAAACACGGTATATCGTGATTTCGCCTTTAGAACTTGGTTAATAACGGCATAGCAGCAATCTGATAGCACAGGTCAAACAAAATCCTCACTACAAGTAAATGAGTCAGTAAATTGTGCTCAGAGCAGCGTGTATTGTCAATGACAGCGCCATAAAACAGAGGTACACCATAGAAGTATGTACAAAGGCGAATTAAAGAGCACTGACGAATAAAACATAACGTTAAAAAACAGCCGATGGCACGTGTAATAATTTATTTTGCACAGGGACAACGAAGCTAAAAATGTTGGAGGTAGCGTTTCGTCCCAGATGTTCCACCTGCTGGCAGAGAACTCCCCAGAGGTAAAAGTGAAGCCGGCACTTCCGCCCCGTTAGGCATTCCATTGACTGTGGGATGGCGCGCCGTGCGGCCCCATAAATATGTAAGAGCCGGCTCCGTTAACTAAATGCGGGACCGCGTGTCCGGGATGGAGGCTGCAGCGGTGCGTGCCGTACGCTTTCCGCGAGACTTCTGCTGCAGCCGTCTTCCACTCTTCCCTGACCACGCTAGTACTCAAACAACAAGTGACACAAAATCAGTGTAAATGCCATCGATCATAACAGCTGTAATTCATAAAGTGCATAGCTTGACTGTCTTTCAGAGTACACACATTCTCACAGTCAAAGACCTAACGTACTCGAATAACGATGACGTACATATATGTCAGACAAATTTTAACTCTTGACTTATACTACAGGGGAGTTATCTACCCTTCCTAATGGCCATGCGGCACAAGTTACTGTACTGAGTCGCACAAATAAATAATTTTACAGTCAAAAGGCGACTATGACGTCTACATTTACATCTACACGACTTAGTTACTCTGCCGTCCACACTAAAGTTCCTGACAGAGAATTCATCGAACCTCTTTCGAACTATTTCTCTACCGCTCCACTTCCGAACATCATGCAGGAAAACACTAATTTTTTCCTTGTGAATTCTGATTTGATTTATTTCATGTCGATAATAATTTCTCCATAGGCGTTAAGAAAATGTTTTCGTATTTGGAGGAGCAAGTGCTGATTGCAATTTCATGAAAATATCTCGCCGCAACGAAACCTTGCACGGGGTAGAGTAGCATGGAGAGCTGCATCAAATCAGTCTCTGGACTGTAGACCACAACAACAACAACAACAAGTATGATTTTGCATCCATTTACTCTTCGCGCGAGCTCCTCAACTAATTGTTAAGAATACTTCTCGGAGAAAGCATTTAGTACAATACACGGAAAGAGCCATATAACTGGATCAGTGAATGAAATCGTTATGCAACAGCTCTTGGTGGCCAGGCCAGTTATATGGCTCGTTCCATGTATAGCGATTTTACGACTATGACGTGTGGGGCCTGAAGATGGCATCAATTTAATGCCGAAACTGGTACCAAATAAGAAGTTCATAAAATAAATTTCTACAATACCTACGGCTGTTGGTAAATTATTTCAGCAAGAAATACATGCCAGCCGTTGTCCCATGGTCCATAATGGATCAACGGAGGTTAAAAACATTCAGATTCACCAATGACATTGTAATTCTGTCAGAGACAGCAAAGGACCTGGAAAAAACAGTTGAACAGAATGGACAGTATCTAGAAAGGAGTATAAGATGAACATAAAGAAAAAGCAAAACGAGGATAATGGAATGTAGTCTGAATTAAGTGGGGTGATGCTAAGGAATTAGATTAGAAAATGGGATACTTAAAGTAGTAGATGAGTTTTGTTATTTGGGGAGCAAAATAGCTGATGATGGTCGAAGTAGAGAGGATGTAAAATGTACACCGGCAATGGCAAGGAAAACGTTTCTGAAGAAGAGAAATTTGTTAACATCGAATATAGATTTTAAGTGTCAGGAAGTCGTTTCTGAAAGTATTTCTATGGAGTGTAGCCATGTATGGAAGTGAAACATGGATGATAATTAGTTTGGACAAGAAGAGAATAGAAGTTTTCTAAATGTGGTGCTACAGAAGAATGCTGAAGATTATATGGGTAGATAACATAACTAACGAGGAGGTATTGAACAGAATTTGGGAGAAGAGAAATTTGTGGCACGACTGGAAGAAGGGATCGGTTGGTAGGATATGTTCTGACGCATAAAGGGATCACGAATTTAGTACTGGAGGGCAGCGTGGAGGGTAAAAATTGCAGAGTGAGACCAAGAGATGAATACACTAAGCAGATTCAGAAGGATGTAGGTTGCAGAAGGTACTAGGAGATGAAGAAGCTTGCACGGGATAGAGTAGCATGGAGAGCTGCATCAAACGATTCTCTGAACTGAAGACCACAACAACAACAACAAGAAGTCAAGTATGATTTTGCATCCATTTACCCTTCGCGCGAGCTACTCAACTAATTGTTCAGAATAATTCTCGGAGAAAGCATTTAGCACAATTTCGCACTATGTTTTAGGCCCTCTACCGGCTTTCAACATGTATTTTTGAAAATATGTCGAGGATAGACTTAAGTCTCCACAAACCATAACTAAATTGCTGGAGGTACCTATTTGAACTGAGAATCGAGTTTTCCTGGAGCCTATCAGCAACTGTGTCATCAGGTCGGAGAGTCTGTAAAAAGGAAGCGATTACTGATTTATACCAGTTGTCACGTGTAACATCTATCCCTACTAACTCACAGCAACAACTTGCTTCTATTTCACTGCGAGACAAACCACTTCTAACAGCGACAGAAACCATACGACCGTATGTGTATTTAAGCTGCCTTTCTGAAAACTGTTAGGCCCTTCGAAAAAATTTCGGCTGATCTTATCTCCTATAACGATTTGAGCTTCACTTCTGTCTATTAGCGGTTAGAGCTCTGGTTCTTTCCCAGCACAGCTGCGACAATTCACAACACCGACGGTTCCTACAACCACCCTCGCCTTTTTTTTGCCTCAGAGCTTTGTTGTTTCCCAGAATTCTCCAACCAAAAAAGTCGACCAATCCACACAGCTCCCATTATCTGTGCAGCTACCTCCTCCAACCCTCTTATTAAGAGGGACACTACAGCACATCACCCTACGACGAGAGTCAAGAAATCTGCAGTCTTCATATCACACAATCATCTGATCCTCTGATTCAGATCCTCCACTTGGCTCTATACGAAAGTTTCACAAACGGACCTATACAGATGATGATCACTTCTCTCGTCTCGCAAGAAATACTACTTCAAATAACTGCCGGGAACCAGAAAGAATCTTTTCCAATCTAAATTGTACGCATTGTTGCAACTGGCTGGACGTTGTGCTCTTGGTGCCATCCTGGAGGACCAGTTCCGCATCTGGGATGACCAATGCAAACACTGTGTACACTGGACTTCTACCCTTCCTTCGCAGCCATACCCCTAGCGACCCCATTACATGCCTTACATTTTGTCTCCCAAGTATCAACTATCTCACTCTCTGTGAATGGCTGGATCCCAAAGGTCGAGAGGCTTCCTCTGAAACAGCGCAGGTGACTGCATCTGACTCAGTATCTTTATCACCACATACAGTACCGGAAACCTGTTTGTCAGACGGACTGGGAAGCCTTTCGATCTGTCCTGTCTTTTGGTGCCTGCGTACCTCGAGACGACCTCCCAGTCGACTATGGGTGAGGGGTCAACCTCAGCCAGTCAAAATGGGGGACCGATCGGAAGCAGCGAAATCTGGACGCGCTGGACGTCCCTTGGATCCCCAACCTCCAGCAATCATATCCGTAGGAAATAACCTTAAACTGCGTGACCGAAGCCTGAAACAATGACGGAAGGGTCACCAAATCAGCTGGCATCCGAATGCAGCAATCACAGTCCCTATCCACACTGAAGACGCCGCAGCTGTAAACTAAATAATGGGTACGAACACACACCGGTGTTTCTGCTGCTGCTGGCCACTGCTGTTGCATGGGTACGTGGATCCACACTGATTAATCGTCTACTGTTAACAGTCCTCGCAAATTCAAAGTGAATCAAACAAAAATAGCGCTAATGGCGGTGAGAAACTGACACCGAAACTTGTTCTGCAAGTTCTATGCTTATTGGTATATGTTGAGGGCAATAGCCGTAAGAGCATAACAAAGAAAGGAAAATTTTAATTCACGAAACATTCACAGTGACCGCGGACTAATACAGATAATTAACCTTTATTTATATTGTGTGAAGCTTCACTACAAACTTACCTCACATGAAAGCAAATGCAGGACATAAATCCACAGGGTCTGTATGTAATTAATAGTTACTAAGTCGTATAAAAACACAGATAACATTCACATCACGGTGGAAGCTCACAAGCAAAGAGAAAATCTTGCTGACGTGTACGAATAAAAACCGCCGCTTCCGCTACTGCTGTCCTCTCCTTTCGCATGGTTATCTGCCCTAGACAGACCTACAACTTATACGATTTTCTGTTTCTCCACCATTTACTTATCATTTAGATTCCCTCTACTAGCAGAGGGCCAGCTGTAGCTTAACTGCCACTCTTCAGTCATAGCATTACAAAGCTTACAATATTAATATAAAAATATAATACAAAATAGGTGATGATGTTGCGGTGGTTACGTACATTCGTTTTATTATTTGCATGATATTCTTAGGGTTCGTGGTAAGTGTAAACAAGGACTGGTGCATGGGAAGTAGTGGGCGTATGCCACCGGTGTTGATTTCGACGCTGCCACACCGCAATGCCGCAGCAGTGAGTGGAGGACTTCTAATTTGGGAGTTTCTCTGTCCCCTCCCGCTCATCGCCGTTCTTCTTGATCTACTGAACGGCGCTGACAGTTGTCGTGTAGTCTTGTAGCATGATGATCCTGGCCTGTCTTTGAGGCAGGCCCTTCCTGTCCAATGAAGCATCAGGAACGATGGTATCCTGACCCTGGATGATAGGGTCCACCCATCTGTGACAGCTGCAAATTGTGTTGTTGAACCCTGGGACCGGTGGTTACGGCGAGGTACCTGTCTCTCCTAGTAGCGACAGCCGTCGCTCAGCAGCGAGCGGGAAGTCTACAACAGACCTGTGCCAGACGTCAATTTATTACAATCACGGAACCGAGTGCAAAAGTTGTGTTACCATCGACCCGTCTGATCGACTACCTTACGAGCTAAAATGCTGGGGTATTTATGGAGCGGCTAATGTTTTCCCGACACCGTATTTCGTGACCGCATAGGTCTCGCTATAACGGTGTCAGCGGTTCTCACTCTGCTGTGCTTGCTTAACGAGTTTATTATAGCACAGCACTTGTTCGTAAAAGCTCTTGGAAACTTTGCATTAGCAATAGAGTTTCTTTCATCACATAACGGAGGTACCGTATTACTGCCTAGTTTCGCCCCCCCCCCCCCCCCCCCCCCACTACATTTCTACTGAGGTTAGCTGTCCTGAGTAGTGCAGATGTAGTGTTTTTCCCTGTAGCACTCTCGGTGATGAAATGTAATTTTTCCCTCCCGCCTCGTGTCGACACCGCCGTAATGTAAGCCAAATAGCTTTGCACTGGAACGTAGAACGTTTTAAACGTTCGTTGCCTTGCGCAAGATTGGCACGGAACAGAGTTACATCAAAAACTGACCTCACACATGGAGTCAGTAAACACGGTAAAAACGCTGCATTATTTTGGGCGTATGAAAACCTAAACGGGAAGAAGCATATTACTGATATGCTCAACTAGGTAAGTTCACCAGCTCTTCATATAACTGCTAGTCTTGGACGCAAACGAGTCATCCTCCTGACATATTTTGTGCGCACCACCGTTAATGAAAATTGGAATATCAAGAAGAGGTCATGTGATGACACTGAAAATTCTTCTTCAAATTAGGGGAGTGGCAATACACAAGTCATCACAATTATAGAATTGCACATTCGCTTGCACAGTGAGAATTCAGTACTGTGTGAATCTGCCAAATTTTGCAGTCTGAGCCTCAAGGCATTGTGCCATGGAATTAAAGAGGGCCTGGATATACTACTGCTGAACACACTACCACGCAGTTTGTAGACGGGTCAGCTAAATATCGAAATTGGTTGCAGGTGGACCAGAACGAACAAGCTGCCGAACTACCGTATCCCAACCTCCCGGGCAAGAGCTGTAACTGCATATCATTTTGTTCCATTAATACTGACTACCAAAGTGTGCCTACTTTTTCTGAACCCCTCTGTATCTCTCTGATGCAGTGGTTGCTGTTCAGACTGTTTTCAATAGGTGACAGCCGAGATTGCGTATTACAGCCAACGGCGCCTCAAACCATCACACCGTTTCTCTGATATGAGACTCAATAACACAGTTTGACCACTGTGTTCAACACTGTAGTTTCTAGCTCACTCAAGCCCATCATTGTAGGAGAAGCTGAAGAGAGACAGTATATTCTGCCTCTCAGCGCGCTAGCAACGGCGTTCTCGTGCGAAATGCAGTCTGAGACAGTTGTAGTTTCTGGTGAATGGGAGCCGGCACAATCCCCTCAGGAGACGGCGTCGAGCAGTCTACGCAGACAGGTCCACACTCATTAGCAGAGCTGAGACTGTTGACAAAGCTCTTCTGTCGGTTTTGGCCACGTGGACGAGTGTCACCTCGCTGGGCGTCCACTGATAAACAAATAAATGTTCAAAGAGAGGTATGTATACACGGTGCAACGGATGTAAGCGTACATATTTCTGTTGTAACTGAGGACAGTGTACTAAACAACATTACACCAGTATTCATTCGCAGACTAATGATACCTATTAAGAGTAGTGTAAAACGATTAACCTGCACTGATGGGCGTAGTCTCCTTATAACGGATGTCTCATGTCTCGAACAGGAACTTTTTATTCAAACATTAGTACATCGAGTCATCTCACATTTCTATGATCGCCTGCGACGGCATGTGGGTGTATTGCCTTTGGTTTGAGCGCTTGCAGTCTGGAAGGGGGAGGTGAGGTGGTGACACGCCTGTCAATCAGTTACCTCAACGAGTAGCTGACGTGTATAGTATAAGTTTGTCTGTATTGTACATATACATAGCAAAAATGAACGAAATCATTCATGTTTGCAACGTTTTAAACATTGTGGCGTACAAGTTATGAAGGCGTTACCCAATGGAAGGCGGTGTAGGACAGGATAATGACACTTTCGTAATGTTTTGGTGGATCTGATTATTCAGAAACATTAGTATTCATTTGACTGCTCGATTTCTATTACATTTGACAGGACAGCGGATGAAAAAAAACCGACTTCATTGACGATAATGCTATTAATAGTGTTCAAGTTTGTAGTGGCACTAGCGGAAACAGTACACCTCTAAAAGAACCTAACAATTGTGACTATGAACCGGCACCAGACAAGAAATGCAGTACTGTTAGTACTTTAACAAAAGTTTCGGAAGAACATCTTGAATTCACTTATGCTGATTATCACACACATCCACATAAAGTTGCGACCTACGGCTCGTTATTGAAGAGAATCCATGTATAAAAAGCACATCGAACAATAAAGTAATATTTGATTATATGTAGAAAAACAGACGAAATGAACGTCCATTTCGAGTAAACAAGTTAACCAAAGAACTGCAGATAAAATAACACGTTCTGTCTCAATATGAAATAGCAAGGAATGAAGAAAACTGTACCATTGCTAGTACCTGAAATTCTACACATAGCAAAAAGCAAGAGAAATTGGGCACACGCAGTTTAAATATCCTGCAGCTTTCATGGAACGTCTCAAGAAAGAATACAGAATGTGCAGTCGGCACTTCACTGCTTTCATGACAGCCAGTGATGTACGGGACGACCAAGATATTCACCGGTCTGGGTCCCGTTTTGTCAATGAAGTAAACCAGAAAACTGCAAGTTTTCATATACAGCCACACTACATTTCTAACACAGATGAAAGTGAAGTTAATTATGAAGTAACTTCAGGTCTTGCACTATCTAAGAAGGGGACGAAATCAATAGTTACCTTGGTCCAGTTTGCACACAACACAACTCATAGTCATACAATAGATGTTGGATTTTCGGAGAATCAGTGAATAGACGTCTAACAAAAATCTTTGTATTCGTCTTCAAGAAAAAACTTTCACCTCAAATATTAAAAGTGCACTGATTACGATCTTCCACAACGCATACGTTTGTACCCTAGGAAAAGTAGGAAAATGTCAAAAGACTATTCACTAGACCACGAGCTGCAGACGTACGTATTAATGTTTAAGAAAAGTCGCGTTTAGATAGTACAGCAGGCTGTCACCATAGTCTGTGATCCAGTGCCTGCCTGCTGTTATGTACGACCCTCTTCTATCCACAGGTTCCAGAAACGCATCACTGTCGAGCAGCGTCGAGTTCATGAGCCGCAATATCACTGTCAACACACCCGTTTCCCAGAGACCAATCATCCTCCCCGTATGAGCTCTCTCACATGCTGATATTGCGCCCTTGGACGTTGTCGGAGCATACCAGCTCGTTTCCACTTACTTTGACGCCTCTCCACTGACTGAATAAGGAGCAACACTAAATTGTCCGATGGTGTAGAAGAGGTCACTGATGGGACTATGTGCACGACATCTCTCTGTAATCGTAATCACTCAGAATGCTTCCACTTTTCTGCTTATCGTCCAATTTTGGAGTGACTCAGGTCACTCCATCAGGGCACTGCAGTTTTGACTAACAGTACTGAATTTCCACTCAATAATGCCTTATTGAATAATTCTTTGCGGTAAGTCGTAATTCAGAAACCAAGTATGATTCCACGAAAGTAAACATTAGGACCAACATGTGGTGTTCACACGTGGTGATATTGCAGGTACTGCTGTTTAAGGAATTAGCCATTTTAACTGCAACTCCATGATACACGAAGGACTTTCAGTAAGGAATGCAGTTATTTTTTTCCGAAACCAGATGTTGTTCCCTAGTCTTTTTGCTAAAATTGCTATTTTTAAATGTAATCACCTGTCAATGCTATGGCTTTACGCCACCTTACTGTGAGGGTCCCCCCCCCCCTTCTGGTCCACGTCGGGGCAACGCCGTGCTGCGTTAATAATAGCCTCCCCTTCACCCACACACTACTTCCCACAGAGTGCGTTCTTCGTTGGACCAAACTGATTACATCGGGAGGCTTGAGATCCACGTAGGATGGATAAGGGAGAAGAGTCTAGTAAACTTTTACGAGCTTCTCTAGGATGCACACACTGTGTAAGGCCTTGTGTTGTCATGGAGACAGAGATGTTCACTTGAATTTTTGTCGCGGCGAAAACGCTGCAGACATTTCTTCAATTTTTTCGAGAGTAGCGCAATACGCTTCAGTGTTAATATTTGCACAGTGAGGCAGGACATGAACAGAATCACTCCATCAGAGTCCCAGAGGACTGTCCCCATGACTTTAACAACAGAAGGTGCGACTTTGTTCGGAGATGGTGTTGTGACACTCCATGGTTTGTCGTTTTGTTTAACCTGATGTGACGGTATTCGACAAAAAACCGTCATCAGTCACGCGACGCGCAAGCAATTCCACAGACTTGGTCCTTCGTTGCTCTCTATGGTCTCCTGCTAGGCTGCGAGAATCCCAGCGATACACCTTTGAGTACCTCAACTGGTGGACAAGTGTATCTACAATACCACCAGAGAGATCCAGTTCTGCAGCGAGGTGTAGGAATGTGATCCGTCGATCACTTCGAATAACAGTGTCTGTACTTTCCAACACTGAACATTGCAGATTCACAGGTGGGTGCAACCGTGCTGTTCGCGAAGGTGACAGACGCCTTGCCCAAGAATCACCGTGCTTTTGTTCACTGCTAGGCCTACTTAGTCACATACTGAAAGTGACCATGAGAAAAAGACTGAATAATCAAAGAAAAGATAACGTTCTACGAGTCGAGGCATGGAATGTCAGAAGCTTGAACGTGGTAGGGAAAAGCAAAGGCTCAATCCAGATATAGTAGGAGTCAGTGAAGAGAAATGGAAAGAAGACAAGTACTTCTGGACAGATGAGTATAGGGTAATATCTACAGCAGCAGAAAATGGTATAAAGGGAGGAGGATTCGGTATGAATAGGAAGGTGGGGCAGAGAGTGTGTTACTGTCAACAGTTCAGTGACAGGTTTGTTCTTACCAGAATCGACAGCAAACCAACACCAACGATGATAGTTCAAGTATATGTACCGACGTCGCAGTCACAAGCAGAAGAGATAGAGAAAGTATATCAGGATACCGAAAGAGTAATATAGTACGCAAAGGGGATGAAAATCTAACTGATTCATATGGTTCAAATGGCTCTGAGCACTATGGGACTTAACATCTGAGATTATCAGTCGCCTAGAATGTAGAACTACTTAAACCTAACTAACCCAAGGGCATCACAAACATCCATGCCCGAGGCAGATTCGAACCTGCGACCGTAGCGGTCACGCGGTTCCAGACTGAAGCGCCTAGAACCGCTCGGCCACTCCCGCCGGCAAAATGTAACTTGACATGGGGGACTGGAACGCATTTGTAGGGCAAGGAATAGGAGAAAATGTTGCAGGAGAATATGCGCTTGAGACAAGGAATGAGAGAGGAGAAAGACTGAGTTCTGTAATAAATTTCAGGTACTAATGGCGAATACTCTGTTCAATAATCACAAGAGGAGGAGATATATTAGGAAATAGCCAGGTGTGGGAAGAATTCAGGTAGGGTACATTATGGTCAGGCAGAAATTCCGAAATCAGATACTGTATAGTAATACGTACGCAGGAGCAGACATAGACCCAGATTACAATGCAGTAGTAATGAAAAGTAGGCTGAAGTTTACGACATTAGTCAAGAAGGATCAATACTCAAAGAAGTGAGATACGGAAATACTAAGGAATGATGAGATACGCTTAAAGTTCTCTAAAGCTATAGATAGCTCAGTAAGCAGTACAGTTGAAGAGGAATGGATACCTCTAAAAAGGGCAATCACAGAAGCTGGGATACATAGGTACAAAGAAGGTAACTGCGAAGAAACCATAGGTAACAGAAGAAATCCTTCTATGATCGAGGAAAGGAGAAAGTACAAAAATGTTCCGGGAAATTCAGGAATACAGAAATGCAACCCGCTGAGGGACGAGATAAATAGGAAGTGAATGGAAGCTGAGACCAAATCTCTGCATGAAAAATGTGAAGAAATCAGAAAAGTAATGATTGTCGGGAGGACAAACTCAGGGCAACGGGAATTCCACTGCTAAATGCAGAGGAGAGGTGGAAACAATACATGGAAGGTCTCTATGAGAGGGAAGATTTGTTTGTGTGATAGAAGAAGAAACATGAGTCGATTTAGAAGAGATAGGGGTTCTAGTGTTAGAATTAAAATTTAAAAGAGTTTTGGAGGTCTTACGATCAAATAAGGCAGAAGGGATGTACAACATTCCATCAGAATTTCTAAAATCATTGTGGAAGTGGCAACAAAACGACTATTCACGTTGGTGTGTACAATGTATGCGTCTGGCGACATACCATCTGACTTTCGAAAAAATATCATCCACCCAATTCCGAAGACTGCAAGAACTGACAAGTGGCAGAATTATAGAACAATCAGCTTAACAGCTCATGCATCGAAGTTGCTGACAAAAATAATACACAGAAGAATGGAAAAGAAAATTGAGAATGTGCTAGATGACGATCAGATTTGCTTTAGCAAAGGTAAAGGCACGAGAGAGGCAATTCTGACATTGCGTTTAATAACGGAAGCAAGACTTAAGAAAAATCAAGACACGTGCATAGGATTCGTCGACCAGGAAAAGTGTTCGAAAATGTAAGATGGTGCAAGATGTTCGACATTCTGAGAAAAATAGCGGTAAGCTATAGGGAGAGACGGATAATATGCAATATGTAGAAGAGGCAAGGGAATAATGAGAGTCGACGACCATGAACGAAGTGCTCAGATTAAAAAGGATGAAAGGGATGGATGTATTCTTACGCTTCTACTGTTCAACTTGTATATCAAGGAAGCAGTGATGGAAATAAAAGAAAGGTTCAGTAGCGGTATTAAAATTTAAGGTGAAAGAATATCAATGATACAATTCGCTGATGACGTTGCTATCCTGAGTGAAAGTGAAAAAGAATTACGTGATCTGCTGAATGGAATAAACAATGTAACAACAACAGAATATGGACTGAGAGTAAATCGAAGGAAGTTGAAAGTAGTGAGAAGTAGCAGAAATGAGAACAGCGAGAAACTTAATATCAGGATTGATGGTCCCGAAGTAGATGAAGTCAAGGAATTCTGCTACCTAGGCAGTAAAATAACCAATGACGGACGGAGCAAGGAGGACATCAAAAGCAGACTAGCAATCGGAAAAAGGGTATTCCTAGCCAAGAGAAGTCGACTAGTACCAAACATAGGCCTTAATCTGAGGAAGAAATTTCCGAGAATGTACGTCTGGAGTAGAGCATTGTATGGCAGTGGAACATGGACTGTGGGGAAACCGGAACAGAAAGGAATCGAAACATTTGAGATGTGGTGCTACAGACGAATGTTGAAAATTAGGTGGACTGATGAGGTAAAGCATGAGGAGAGTCTGCGCAGAATCGGAGAGGAATAGAAAATGTGGAAAACACTGACAAGAAGAAGGGACAGGACGATACGACATCTGTTAAGACATGAGGGATAGTCTTCCATGGTACTAGGGAGTTGTAAAGGACACGACCTGTAGTTGAAGACAGAGGTTGGAGTACATCCAGCAAATAATTGAGGACGTAATTCTTGAGTTTCTCCCGGCGTATTTGATAGTCAAAATATCCACGGGTGTGCTGCCGGTCTACAGTGTCCAACGGGCACAATATTTCGGCGATCATACATGTCGCCATCATCAGGTGAACTGACGGACTGAGCTCCTGTGAACGTGCCGGCACGGAGATCCGTACGCTATGGCTGCTCAGAGGGAACTGGGTTCGGTCGCGGCGGCGGCTGATTTAAATACCCTCCGCCCGCGGCGCGTTCCCTCCGCCGTCCGCGCCCCGCGCCACGGTCGCGCGGTGGAACAGATTGCGACGGCGTCTGAGATGACGTCGGAGTGATGGCTCTGTCCGCCGTGGTCGTCACAACTATACGTTTGCTCGATTTACTCTTGATTAACCCGATCGCTGGTTCCCAAGCCTTGCTAAGATTATAGCCACAGTCACGGTTTATGAGGTCGTCATTGGTGCGAATTTCGATGGCCTCTCTAACAACGCTGTCACAATATCTCGACGTCTGTACCAGAATCCTCGTGCGGTCATATTCCATGGCGTGATTTTCCGACAAACAATGTTCAGCGACCGCCGACTTGCTCGGATACATCAGACGAGTGTGCCTCTGGTGTTCACGGCATCGATCTTCGACGGTACGCATCGTCTGACCAATATACGACTTGCCACATTGACACGGAATCTGGTACACGCCGGCCTTCCTCAAACCGAGGTCATCTTTGGCACTCCCCACCAGTGCACGAGTTTTATTTGGAGGACAAAACACAGTTCCGACCCGGTGTTTCTTCAGAATGCGAGCGATTTTCCCCGAGAGTGCGCCTGTGTAAGGAATAAATGCAGTGCTTACCTCCTCCCTCGTGACATCTCTGACGCAGAGAGTCTACCCCAGGAATTGGAACATCTGAGAACTGTATTTCGGAAAAAATGGGTACTCAGAGTGGCAGATTCAACGTGCTCTCCGCCCAACCACTGCAGCACAACCTCTTGAGATGGATGAAGTCACGAGGGAGGAGGTAAGCACTGCATTTATTCCTTACACAGGCGCACTCTCGGGGAAAGTCGCTCGCATTCTGGAGAAACACCGGGTCGGAACTGTGTTTTGTCCTCCAAATAAAACTCGTGCACTGGTGGGGAGTGCCAAAGATGACCTCGGTTTGAGGAAGGCCGGCGTGTACCAGATTCCGTGTCAATGTGGCAAGTCGTATATTGGTCAGACGATGCGTACCGTCGAAGATCGATGCCGTGAACACCAGAGGCACACTCGTCTGATGTATCCGAGCAAGTCGGCGGTCGCTGAACATTGTTTGTCGGAAAATCACGCCATGGAATATGACCGCACGAGGATTCTGGTACAGACGTCGAGATATTGGGACAGCGTTGTTAGAGAGGCCATCGAAATTCGCACCAATGACGACCTCATAAACCGTGACTGTGGCTATAATCTTAGCAAGGCTTGGGAACCAGCGATCGGGTTAATCAAGAGTAAATCGAGCAAACGTATAGTTGTGACGACCACGGCGGACAGAGCCATCACTCCGACGTCATCTCAGACGCCGTCGCAATCTGTTCCACCGCGCGACCGTGGCGCGGGGCGCGGACGGCGGAGAGAGCGCGCCGCGGGCGGAGGGTATTTAAATCAGCCGCCGCCGCGACCGAACCCATTCCGAGCTGCGATGTCTCTTGCGAATGTTGTGTGTTCTGGAGCTGAGGGTGTGGCGGATCGCCGCCTGGCGGAGCTAGCTTCGTAGGCGGCCCCATCCGGCCCCCCACCTACGACAACCCGGCAACTTGACCCGGACCCTGAGATGGCTCATTCTTTGGATTCTCCGCCTGGACGTACTGTCTCCTCCGCGGGCGGCTTACCGCCGACGCCGTCCTTTTCTGCAGATTCTTCAGGGCGATGTGGTATCGATTCAGAAATCGATACCGCCGCCCTTAGGCGGTTAGATAGGGCACATGGCGCGTCAGGGCCCCCTTCACGTGGGACCAGCCCGCGCGCGCCGAGGCAAAGTCAGGATTTCCTTCGTCCCTCGTCCGCCCTCGACATGCCGGACATTTCTGATGCGGTCAATGTCCCTGAGGAGTCGGACTGCGATTCCCTTGGCTGCTTCATGGATGACAGTGACATCGCGGAGGGCCTGGAGGAACACCTCACCGCTCTCCGTGACGCTGCAGAGGAAGAGGGCCAACAGGTCGACCCTGTCCGGCGTCAGACCGCCCTCTACCCCAACATGACTGCCGCGGCCGCCGACAGCGATGCCGGGGGCGGGAGGGAGTTCGACGACGACCATCGGCGCCCGGTCGCTGAGCGCCGGAAGCGGCAGTTAGCCTCCTCATCGGACTCTGAGGCCCCTCCGCCCGCTGACCGCGGGCACACCAAGAAGAAGAAGGCCGTTATTGACGCGGAGGGCTTCCAGGTGCCGCGCAAAACGGCACCTCGACGCCAGATCACCACGTCCTTTTCGGACGTGCCCGTCAGCAACGCGTTCGCGGCTATTGATGGTGCCGCGGACGCCCCACCCCCTCCCCCACCCCCACCACCGTCGGCCACCCCTCCTGCCCCCCCACCCATATCCATCCAACACAAGGGGCCCTTCAAGGTGCTTTTAGATCTCCTCACTACTCACACTGACTTCCCCTTCCGTATAAAATGGATGGGTAATGATGACTATCGCCTGTTTGTACAGTCCCCCGCTGACCTTGCTAAGTCCCTTATTATCCTAAGCAAGTTCAACGTCGGTTTCTCCACCCCTCCTAAACGGGCCCGCCGCATCAGGGTTGTTGTCAGGGGGCTCCCTATGGAGTATTCTGATGATGACCTGCGGACGGCGCTTGCGTCTTTGAACATTACCCCTACAGTTATATCCCGGATCATCTCCCCTCGAACCCGACGCCCCACCCCTCTCTTTTTCGTCTCCGCTCCTGACACGCCGGAGAACCACCCCCTCCTCACCCTCTCGCTCCTCGATCACGTTAGCGTGACGATGGAGAAGCCGCGCTCCAGGAGGATGACCCTGGTCTGTTACCGCTGCCAGGGATTGGCGCACTTCGCGGGTGACTGCACCCGAGAGGTGCGTTGCGTAAAGTGTGCTGGAGGTCACGCCTCCTCGGAGTGCTCTAAACCCCGAGACAACCCCCCACCTGCGCCCGCTGTGGCGGGAATCACACTGGCAGTTATATGGGCTGCCCCAAAATTAAGTCTTTCAAGGCAAGCCAGAAACGGTTTGCAGGGACATCGGCGGCGGCCCACCCGGGCACCAGTTACTCTGGTGCGCTGGTCGGCTCGGCGTCGTGGGCCCACCCCCACCTTGCGTCTCGTTCCCATCCCATCCCGCCCCTCTGGGCTCCTACCCACCCCCGCTCCTCTCCCTCCCCATCGTACCCCCCCCCAACAGCCTTCCCTCCCCTCCCCACCCAGCAGGTGTCAAGCACTGCTTCCCCCTCCTCCCAGCGGGTGTCACGCTCCGCTGTTCCTTCCCCATCGCCCCGGCAGGCGTTAAGCACTGCCTCCCCCTCTCCCACCCCGGTACACTCTCAACAGCACCCTGTCCCCACCCCTTCCTCTGTTCCCACCCCCCTTGGTGACCTCATCGCCACTGTTGTTGAGGCACTGACCTCAGCCATTTCCGCCACCTTCACCTCCCTCCTCCAATCCCTCCCACACCAACTTGCCACCGCCCTCTCCCAATCCATGTCCCCCATCGCCCCTCCCGCTCCCATTCCAACCAGTCATGGCTGTTAGACATCAAGGATTGACAACCATGATCTGGAATGCCAACGGTCTCCACAAACAACAGGGCGAGTTCCGACAGTTCCTCCTGGATGAGAGGGTTGATGTTTGCCTTGTTGCTGAGACGCACCTCAAACCCGGTGTTTTTGTCCGTGTAGCAAACTACTCCTGCTACCGGACAGACAGGCCCACCGCCTATGGTGGCACGGCGGTGTACGTGCGTAACTCCCTCCGCCACCACCCTATTCCCCTCCCCCCACTTCACACTGTGGAAGCCACTGGCATTGTCGTCCACACGGTGAGGGGTCCCATTACGTTCGTGGCTCTCTACAGGCCACCACGAGGCCTTCTCGAAACACCGGACTATGAAGCATTGCTGTCGCTCGGCAACGACCTCTTCGTTGGCGGTGACTTCAATGCCAAACATGCTGCCTGGAACAGTAGGTTAACCAACACATCCAGTCGTCGACTCCTCCGGGTCGCAGAGCGGCATCATGCCCGCACCATCGGCCCGCACGACCCCACCATTTACCCTTCTGGTGGACGTGCCCCAGATGTCCTAGACATCGCAGTGGTGAAAGGTCTACCCCACCCCATCACTGCAGCCACCCGCATCGCTCTAGCCTCCGATCACCGACCGGTCATCTGTTCCATCGATCTCGCTGGAACCTCGACCGTGCCGAGGGAGGGCCTAGACATCCGCGGTATTGACTGGCAGTCCTACCAGAGACGGGTCGAAGCAGCCCTACCCACACTACCTGCTGCCGATCACACGGACGCAGATCGTACCCTCATCCACCTCACCACTGTTGTGCTAGATGCTGCAACAGCAGCGACCCCTCCCCGTCCGCACCGGCCCCCGGATCATCTGCGTCCACTCCCCCCCCACATCCTTGCTCTCATCACAGAGAAAAACCGGACCACCCGTGAATGGCAGCTCACTCGGAATCCGGCAACCAAGCGCCTCATCAATCGATTACAGCGCCAAATCAAGGCTGCGGTGCAAGACCACCGCAATCAGGCTTGGGAGAACAAAATCTCTGCCATTGACCTGCGTGACCCGTCTGCTTGGCGGCTCACAAAAAGCCTTCTGAGACGAGGGCAACGGATCCCCCCCCTACAGGTCGGCAATGACTTTGTGTCCGAACCAGACGCCAAGGCTAACGCCTTGGCTGATGTCTTCGCGCGCAACTTCACCCCGGTCAATGACCCCATTGACCCCGACCATATTCGCCTGGTCACGGCACGCCTCCCTCAATTCCTTGCCGTCCAGGACCCTGAGGATGAAATCACCCCCATTAACGAAGAGGAGGTTGCACTGCAATTGCGGTACCTCAAATCCAAGAAAGCTGGCGGCCCCGATAAGCTGACGAATGCCCTCCTCAAGCAATTACCCCCAGCTTCTATTCCCATCCTGACGGCCACATTCAACAACATCCTCACAACCAGGCAATATCCCTCTGCCTGGAAACATGCTGAAGTGGTCGCCATACCCAAGGCTGGGAAGGATCTTCGTTCCCCTGCCAGCTACCGCCCCATCAGCCTCTTGCCCGCCATCTCCAAGGTGTTCGAGAGGCTGTACCTTAAACGACTGCTCATCCACATTGCCCGAGAACGAGTCCTCCCTGATGAGCAGTTTGGCTTCAGGCAGGGCCACGCCACCACTCACCAACTCCTGCGCCTAGTAGAAGAGGCACTGGACGCCATTGAACGTAGGGAGTACTTCGGGGCCATACTCCTCGACGTGTCCAGGGCGTTTGACTCGGTCTGGCACGAAGGGCTGCTCTACAAATTATTCTCCCTTGGCTTCCCAGTGTCCCATGTACGGCTAATAGCCACATACCTGGAAGGTCGCACCTTCCATGTTAGGATCCCTGACGGGAAATCCACGCGACGACGCATCAGGGCAGGAGTACCACAGGGCAGCGTACTTGGGCCGCTACTCTACTCCCTCTTCACAGCTGATTTGCCCTCTGCGCCGAGGGTACATTTAGCTCTCTACGCAGATGACACTGCACTCTTCTCTCGTTCTCGGAGTGCGGCAGTTCTTCAACAGCGGCTCCAGGGGGCTACAGATTCCCTAACCGACTGGGCCAGGACCTGGCGTCTGGCATTTAATCCCTTATCATCTGCCGACGCCGTATTCCCGTTCGGCTCCCTCAGGTGGCGGTCCTTGGTACCCCAGTCCCCTGGACTCGTACTGCAAAGTACTTGGGTGTTACCCTGGACCAACGCCTAACCTGGCGCCCCCACATCGACGAGGTGCGTCGTAAGGCAATGGGGCGGCTATGCCTGCTCTACCCTCTCATCAACCCAACCTCTTCCCTCCCCACGCACCTTGCTGTTAGACTGTACACCTCCCTTGTTCGCCCCATCCTTGAATACGTGGTGGTGGTGTGGGGCAATGCTGCCCCCACCCACCTCCGCCGACTCCAAACCGTCCAGAACCGGGCTCTCCGGCGTGCCCTCCGCCTCCCCTTCGACTTCCCAACCCGCGAGCTCCACCTCCTGGCTGAAGTGCCGCTCCTTCGTACCCGCATCCTCTCCGCCGCCCACTCCTTTTACCACAAAACTCGTCACTCTCCTAATCCCTTAATCCTTTCCCTGGGCACCCGTGTTCACCGACTAGCCACCACTCGATGGCCCGACCTTTTATTTCGCCCCCCGTGACCTCGCCTGCACCAGGCCCCTCATCTCATGCCGACTACCTCCCTCACGTCATAGATTATTCCCCCCCACATGCCATGTCATTCGCTCCCCTAACACGCCTCCCCCTTCCCCCCACACTACCCCCAATGTTGGCCTAATCATGATAGGCCCTTCTTTTTTCCACTTCTTCAACTGTCACCCTCTGACTTCTTTCTCTTTCCCCCTCCCCCCAATTCGCCATGTCAAGAATGCCTGCCGCCGCCATCGCGTCGCCGCTACGAAGCAGAAGAGGCCAGGATACTGGCCGTTTGCTTTCACTCACTCTCACTATTCCTCCTTCTGTCCTTTCTTCCGTAATTCCCGGCCAGTCAATTGGGCCGTTCGTTTTCCTTTTCTCTCACTGTCTCTCTTACTATCCTTTCCTCTTTCTTTTAATTAAAAAAAAAAAAAAATTGCACAAAGAATCAAGCAGAACAATAACGCCATGGAATTTCGATAGGCAAACCGTCATGCCAGAAGGTGAAGCGCCTTGTTGCGCTAGTACTTCGCCCTCAGTCGAGGATATCTTCCTCAGTCCATTGTGCAGGTTCGACCGAACCCAGATCCCTCTGAGCAGCCATAGCGTACGGATCTCCGTGCCGGCACGTTCACAGGAGCTCAGTCCGTCAGTTCACCTGATGATGGCGACATGTATGATCGCCGAAATATTGTGCCCGTTGGACACTGTAGACCGGCAGCACACCCGTGGATATTTTGACTATCAAATACGCCGGGAGAAACTCAAGAATCACATCATACACCTTTACGGGGAGGAGATGTATCGCAGCATGAAGAAATTTGAAAAGTTGCGCCACCGTAGATGTCGTTCGCTAAGTACTCTTGCCTTTCTAAAGGGATGTCGTTCCGAGAATGTTGTTCCAAATTTTGCTAAGGTTATGCAGCACATCGATTCTGCAGCAGCTAAGAGAATCAAGAAACGAGCCAGCCTCGCATTGGTACGTGAGAGAGTGCAATTCACCCGCCGGAGCCTTGAGTTTATCTCACAGGAATTACTCAAACTACATTTGCAACTGGCTAGTAAGTTTACTTCTTGTTCCTGGGATTGGATTGATGGTGTCACCTGGGTGTCAGCTGATTCCGCCCATAAGAAGGCTACGGGACGTCAAACAGCTAAGTTCTCACGTCTCCTTGACAAACCATCTCTACAGGTTCCGTGCAAGACTGTCATCAATTTGAGTGGCATGGTGTTGAGTGAGGATGCAGTCTCGGTTTTGCAGAAAGGTCTCAACTTCGCTCCCACCCCCAAGTTCACTCCGGTCGCAGAAATTGTTAGTGCTGTTGAACAGGTTGCAGCTCGACTTCCGCCAGAATCAGCCGAGGAAATACGTCGTGAAACGTGTCGTGCGTTGACGAAATCCAAGCCGATGAAGTCAAATATCAGCAGTAAAGAGAGGGCGGCCATTCGTGATCTGAGGGAGCGCTCTGAAATTGTTGTCTTACCGGCTGACAAAGGCAATGCTACAGTTGTTGTCTCCCATAAGGACTACCCTGATAAGATGCAGAGCCTGCTAAATGACGATTCCTACCGGAAGATCAGCGTTGACCCTACAAAGAAGGTGGAGAACAAGACGAGGGCGCTTCTCAAGGACGCAGATTTACCGGAGGGTGACGCTAAGAAATTGTTACCCCATGGTCCGGTACCGCCTAGACTATATGGACTCCCGAAGGTTCACAAAGAGGGGATACCATTACGCCCCATTGTCAGCAACATCAGGGCACCTACATATTTGTTGGCCAAATACCTGACGGGAATATTAAGTCCTTATGTCGGTAAATGCCCTCATCACATCCGTAATTCCGTGGATTTTGTTAAACGCCTTGACAGCTTCAGGTTGGATGAGTCAGATATCATGGTGAGTTTTGACGTCGTTTCCTTGTTTACGAGGGTACCCCTGCGAGAGTCACTAGAATTGATTAGTCAGAAGTTTGACGAGAAGACCACTGAACTTTTTAGGCATGTCTTGACTTCCACGTATTTTCTTTTTAATGGAGAATACTACGAACAAACGGAGGGAGTCGCCATGGGTAGCCCACTCTCACCGGTGGTAGCGAATTTGTACATGGAGAACTTCGAGGAGGAAGCCCTGTCGTCATCCGTATGGAAACCTACTTGCTTTTTCCGTTACGTGGACGACACGTTCGTCATCTGGCCACATGGTATGGTTAAACTCCTTGACTTCCTTACACATCTAAACTCCATACACCCCAACATCAAATTCACTATGGAGACTGAAACGGAGGGTAAATTACCTTTCCTTGACGTCTTGGTCAAGAGAAGGGCTGCCGGCACCCTAGGTCATGGGGTGTATCGGAAGACTACGCACACTGATCTGTATTTGGACGCAGACAGCTGCCACCACCCTTCACGGAGGAAAGGGGTACTTAAAACTCTAGTACATAGGGCGCGCACTATCTCTGACGCAGAGAGTCTACCCCAGGAATTGGAACATCTGAGAACTGTATTTCGGAAAAAATGGGTACTCAGAGTGGCAGATTCAACGTGCTCTCCGCCCAACCACTGCAGCACAACCTCTTGAGATGGATGAAGTCACGAGGGTGGAGGTAAGCACTGCATTTATTCCTTACACAGGCGCACTCTCGGGGAAAATCGCTCGCATTCTGAAGAAACACCGGGTCGGAACTGTGTTTTGTCCTCCAAATAAAACTCGTGCACTGGTGGGGAGTGCCAAAGATGACCTCGGTTTGAGGAAGGCCGGCGTGTACCAGATTCCGTGTCAATGTGGCAAGTCGTATATTGGTCAGACGATGCGTACCGTCGAAGATCGATGCCGTGAACACCAGAGGCACACTCGTCTGATGTATCCGAGCAAGTCGGCGGTCGCTGAACATTGTTTGTCGGAAAATCACGCCATGGAATATGACCGCACGAGGATTCTGGTACAGACGTCGAGATATTGTGACAGCGTTGTTAGAGAGGCCATCGAAATTCGCACCAATGACGACCTCATAAACCGTGACTGTGGCTATAATCTTAGCAAGGCTTGGGAACCAGCGATCGGGTTAATCAAGAGTAAATCGAGCAAACGTATAGTTGTGACGACCACGGCGGACAGAGCCATCACTCCGACGTCATCTCAGACGCCGTCGCAATCTGTTCCACCGCGCGACCGTGGCGCGGGGCGCGGACGGCGGAGGGAACGCGCCGCGGGCGGAGGGTATTTAAATCAGCCGCCGCCGCGACCGAACCCAGTTCCCTCTGAGCAGCCATAGCGTACGGATCTCCGTGCCGGCACGTTCACAGGAGCTCAGTCCGTCAGTTCACCTGATGATGGCGACATGTATGATCGCCGAAATATTGTGCCCGTTGGACACTGTAGACCGGCAGCACACCCGTGGATATTTTGACTATCAAATACGCCGGGAGAAACTCAAGAATCACATCATACACCTTTACGGGGAGGAGATGTATCGCAGCATGAAGAAATTTGAAAAGTTGCGCCACCGTAGATGTCGTTCGCTAAGTACTCTTGCCTTTCTAAAGAGATGTCGTTCCGAGAATGTTGTTCCAAATTTTGCTAAGGTTATGCAGCACATCGATTCTGCAGCAGCTAAGAGAATCAAGAAACGAGCCAGCCTCGCATTGGTACGTGAGAGAGTGCAATTCACCCGCCGGAGCCTTGAGTTTATCTCACAGGAATTACTCAAACTACATTTGCAACTGGCTAGTAAGTTTACTTCTTGTTCCTGGGATTGGATTGATGGTGTCACCTGGGTGTCAGCTGATTCCGCCCATAAGAAGGCTACGGGACGTCAAACAGCTAAGTTCTCACGTCTCCTTGACAAACCATCTCTACAGGTTCCGTGCAAGACTGTCATCAATTTGAGTGGCATGGTGTTGAGTGAGGATGCAGTCTCGGCTTTGCAGAAAGGTCTCAACTTCGCTCCCACCCCCAAGTTCACTCCGGTCGCAGAAATTGTTAGTGCTGTTGAACAGGTTGCAGCTCGACTTCCGCCAGAATCAGCCGAGGAAATACGTCGTGAAACTTGTCGTGCGTTGACGAAATCCAAGCCGATGAAGTCAAATATCAGCAGTAAAGAGAGGGCGGCCATTCGTGATCTGAGGGAGCGCTCTGAAATTGTTGTCCTACCGGCTGACAAAGGCAATGATACAGTTGTTGTCTCCCATAAGGACTACACTGATAAGATGCAGAGCCTGCTAAATGACGATTCCTACCGGAAGATCAGCGTTGACCCTACAAAGAAGGTGGAGAACAAGACGAGGGCGCTTCTCAAGGACGCAGATTTACCGGAGGGCGACGCTAAGAAAGTGTTACCCCAAGGTCCGGTACCGCCTAGACTATATGGACTCCCGAAGGTTCACAAAGAGGGGATACCATTACGCCCCATTGTCAGCAACATCAGGGCACCTACATATTTGTTGGCCAAATACCTGACGGGAATATTAAGTCCTTATGTCGGTAAATGCCCTCATCACATCCGTAATTCCGTGGATTTTGTTAAACGCCTTGACAGCTTCAGGTTGGATGAGTCAGATATCATGGTGAGTTTTGACGTCGTTTCCTTGTTTACGAGGGTACCCCTGCGAGAGTCACTAGAATTGATTAGTCAGAAGTTTGACGAGAAGACCACTGAACTTTTTAGGCATGTCTTGACTTCCACGTATTTTCTTTTTAATGGAGAATACTACGAACAAACGGAGGGAGTCGCCATGGGTAGCCCACTCTCACCGGTGGTAGCGAATTTGTACATGGAGAACTTCGAGGAGGAAGCCCTGTCGTCATCCGTATGGAAACCTACTTGCTTTTTCCGTTACGTGGACGACACGTTCGTCATCTGGCCACATGGTATGGATAAACTCCTTGACTTCCTTACACATCTAAACTCCATACACCCCAACATCAAATTCACTATGGAGACTGAAATGGAGGGTAAATTACCTTTCCTTGACGTCTTGGTCAAGAGAAGGGCTGACGGCACCCTAGGTCATGGGGTGTATCGGAAGACTACGCACACTGATCTGTATTTGGACGCAGACAGCTGCCACCACCCTTCACAGAGGAAAGGGGTCCTTAAAACTCTAGTACATAGGGCGCGCACTATCTCTGACGCAGAGAGTCTACCCCAGGAATTGGAACATCTGAGAACTGTATTTCGGAAAAAATGGGTACTCAGAGTGGCAGATTCAACGTGCTCTCCGCCCAACCACTGCAGCACAACCTCTTGAGATGGATGAAGTCACGAGGGAGGAGGTAAGCACTGCATTTATTGCTTACACAGGCGCACTCTCGGGGAAAATCGCTCGCATTCTGAAGAAACACCGGGTCGGAACTGTGTTTTGTCCTCCAAATAAAACTCGTGCACTGGTGGGGAGTGCCAAAGATGACCTCGGTTTGAGGAAGGCCGGCGTGTACCAGATTCCGTGTCAATGTGGCAAGTCGTATATTGGTCAGACGATGCGTACCGTCGAAGATCGATGCCGTGAACACCAGAGGCACACTCGTCTGATGTATCCGAGCAAGTCGGCGGTCGCTGAACATTGTTTGTCGGAAAATCACGCCATGGAATATGACCGCACGAGGATTCTGGTACAGACGTCGAGATATTGGGACAGCGTTGTTAGAGAGGCCATCGAAATTCGCACCAATGACGACCTCATAAACCGTGACTGTGGCTATAATCTTAGCAAGGCTTGGGAACCAGCGATCGGGTTAATCAAGAGTAAATCGAGCAAACGTATAGTTGTGACGACCACGCCGGACAGAGCCATCACTCCGACGTCATCTCAGACGCCGTCGCAATCTGTTCCACCGCGCGACCGTGGCGCGGGGCGCGGACGGCGGAGGGAGCGCGCCGCGGGCGGAGGGTATTTAAATCAGCCGCCGCCGCGACCGAACCCAGTTCCCTCTGAGCAGCCATAGCGTATGGATCTCCGTGCCGGCACTTTCACAGGAGCTCAGTCCGTCAGTTCACCTGATGATGGCGACATGTACGATTGCCGAAATATTGTGCCCGTTGGACACTGTAGACCGGCAGCACACCAATTGAGGACGTAGGTTGCGAGTGCTACTCTGAGATGAAGATGTTGGCACAGGAGAAGAATTCGTGGCGGGCTGTATCAAACCATTTGGTAAGAATTAAATAATTCGAGTAAATGACTGGTAGTGACAGTGATACATGGCCCAGTGTACCAGATCTGTTCATAAAATTCCGTAACTTTATTCACAAATCTTTTCTACGCTCACCTTTTACCTACTGTGGATGGTCTCCTTCGAAATACTCTCGCCCACAATTTGATATACCGCCCCAAAGATCATCGTTGCAGATCTTCTCCCCTCTTAATTTTTTTGAAATTAAAAAAGATGTAAGCAGAGGCACGGTTTGGAGGGTACGGAGGATGAGGCAGCACAGTGATTTCGTTTTTCCTGCTCATCACAGAGTGCGTGGCGAAGATCTTTCTGATCATCACTCATGAGCCGTAGGATGAACGTAACTGCAATACGATGCATTCCAAAATGCTGTGGCAGGATTCATTGACATTATCCCACTGAAATTTCACGTTCTTCTGCAATCTCTCATACAGGCAGCCTTCGCTTGGCACGCACAGTTTCGTTGACGTTGCCGACATGAGCGTCGCCGGTAGGCCTAGACACCTAAAGGTTCATCTTTAAGTTCCGGCCAGCCATTTTTAAAGCGCGTGAACCATTCTTAACAACTAGTAAGGCTTAAGCATTCATAGCTCTAGGCTTCTTGCATCATTTGGTGCGTTTCTGTAAAGATTTTTTTGAGTTTCACGCAAAATTTAACGCAGACACGTTGCTGTCATCTCCAAATTTGCAAACTTTGCGACACAACGTTCTGTTCAGTACGGCACTGAACAATGACTAACAGACATACAACAATGAAACATCCGGGAGTAAAACATTATACAAAGCGTGTGCATGGATGCCAACACACCATTGGCGAAAACTTACGAATATTCCGAAATTTTCTGAACGTATTTAGTATACTTTAAGCATTAATTGCCGTTCAGGATGCATTCTGCCAGTCCTCATTATTAATTACATGAAACACGTGTCTATGTCATGATATACAACGTAATAACAATCAAAGCATGAAACATATGGTACAAACGAGCCACAAGTGCAATCGACTTAAATAGTCAATGCTGATTATGCAAGTCATTTATTTCTTGCTACAAGTTGTAGTTGAATGTTTTATGTATTGTATTACATTTTATATCCCTTACTACAACATTTGGTGAACAGCACAGCCTTCCAGTTATTATACTGCTTTCATACACAGAAGCTGAGTGTCCTGGCTTTCGTAGTGAATAGTGGGGTCCAATGTAATTTCATTTAGCCTTTGCAAATTTTTGTATTGAGGTATGCAAAGAGTAAGGTATTATTTATGATAATTCTCACTCTGTGGCATTATTGGTCTTTTATAATATTAGGCCAATGTAGCCATCTTCTACTCGGTTGTTATAATTGAAGTGCAGCTACTCGCGGACGTCCAGTGTGGGCTGCAAAATTTTCGTATGGCAGTGAAACGTGGTACATAAGCTAATGCGTTAATACGGAACCGATTTATTCTGTAAAAAAGTTTTGCCCGCATCTCGTGGTCGCGCGGTAGCGTTCTCGCTTCCCACGCCCGGGTTCCCGGGTTCGATTCCCGGCGGGGTCAGGGATTTTCTCTGCCTCGTGACGGCTGGGTGTTGTGTGCTGTCCTTAGGTTAGTTAGGTTTCAGTAGTTCTAAGTTCTAGGGGACTTATGACCACAGCAGTTGAGTCCCATAGTGCTCAGAGCCATTTGAACCATTTTTGTAAAAAAGTTTAATCATGCTGTGGCCACCACGACTAAATCTGGCGCTGTACACAGTTTGCGTGACGGTATGACATCCGCGCTGTCATTTGACAAGCCATAAGGTGAGTGAGTAATATGGCTATGGGGAAGAGAGACCGTGCACTCTTAGTGAACAGCACCAATTACCGTGCTGTATTGAGATAGTATCGTCGACTGAAATGTCTGAGAAGCGTCCCGATGTATGAAATGGGTAAAGGAGACGATAATGAAATTCGAATACACGCGTGAGACTGGTGTGACACATGGAAGTGGAAGGCGTCCTACCCATCGGAAGTTGTTGACGAGGTTGGTGTTGCGGTAGCTGCCCATGCAGCATGTCTCCCTGGTAGCGCTAGTCTACCTACAGTTCCACGACAAATTTACAGCCCACTGTCAATAGTACGGAAAGTTTTGGACTTGTTTTACACTGTATCCTGAAAGACCCAGACGGTACACCAACAGAAACCTCATAATCCACAGCAACGTTTCCGACACAGTTCGAGGTTGCCACGACGGAATATTCTGTGGAGTGACGAGGCACATTTTACACCACAGGGTGCAGTGATTACGTAGAACTGCTAAATATGAGGTAAATTCCCAGAATGAGATTTTGACTCTGCAGCGGAGGCGAGCTGATATGAAACTTCTTTGCACAGTGAAAATCCCATTCTGAAAACATCCCCCAGGCTGTGGCTAAGCCATGTCTCCGCAATAACCTTTCTTTCAGGAGTGCTAGTTCTGCATGGTTCGCAGGAGAGCCTCTGTAAAGTATGGAATGTAGGAGACGAGGTACTGGCAGGTGTAAAGCTGTGAAGACGGGGCGTGAGCCGTGCTTGGGTTGCTCAGTTGGTAGAGCACTTGCCCGCAAACGGCAAAGGTCCCGAGTTCGAGTCTCGGTCCGGCACACAGTTTTGGTCTGCCAGGAAGTTTCATGAGGTACGTTTACATCAACATCTACATCATACTCCGCAAGCCACCAAATTTTGTGTGGCCAAGGGTACTTTCGGTCCCACTATCTGATCCCTCCAACCCTGTTCCACTAGCGAATAGTGCGTGGGAAGAATGATTGTCGGTGGCTCTAATTTCTTGAATTTTCTCTTCGTGGTCAATAAGCGAAATGTATGTGGGGGGAAGTGATATGTTGTCTGACTCCAACTGAAAAGTGCCGTCTCGAAATATCAATAGTAAATCTCACCGTGATGCAAAGCACCTCTCTTGTAACGTCTGCCATGGGAGTTTAACATCTCCGTAACGCTCTCTCGCCAGCTAAACGATCCCATGACAAAATGCGACGCTCTTCGTTAGATCTTCTCAATTTCCTCTGACACTCCTACCAGATAGGGATACCAGATAGTGAACAATACTCAAGAATCGGGCGGACAAGCGCCTTATAAGCCATTTCTTTCGTGGATGAGTTACATTTCCTTAAGATTCTTCCGATGAATCTGAGTCTGGTGTCTGCTTTTCCCACTATCTGTTTTACATGATCACTCAATTTAAAGGTCGCTCTGGATAGTTACACCTAAATATTTTACGGCAAACGCTATCCCCAGCTGTTACTCATCAATAGTGTATCTGTACAGTAGAGGATTTCTTTTCCTATATATACGCAATGTGTCACATTTATTTACGTTCAGACTGAACTGCCAGAGCCTGCACCATTCTGCAGGTCGTACTGCAAATTGTTACTATCTTTTGCAGTTGCTACTTTGGTATAGACAACTGCAAAAAGACTTAAAGAGCATCCGACGCTTTCCAGTAGATCATTTGTATACATTGTAAACAGTAACGGTTCAATCACATTTCCCTGTGGTACTCTGGATATTACCTGTACATCTGTCGATTTAGTTCCTTCCCGAAGTCAAGGAACACGGCTTCAACCTGAGCGCCGTTATCCACTGCGCTGCGGATCTCATAAATGAACAGAGCGAGCTGAGCTTCGCAGGATCTTTGTTTGCGGAATTCATGTTGATTTTTATAGAGCAGATGTTCATAATTCTGCAACAGATTGACATCAAGGACATAGGTCTATAATTGTGTGGATCTGTCTTACGACCTTTCTTAAAAACGGGAATGTCCTACGCTTTTTTCCAGTCGTTAGGTACCTTTCGTTACTTAAGCGATCTTCGATAAATTACTGCTGGAAGGTACTGTTAAACCAACCGGTGTTGTGGATGAATAGACATTGCGCTCGACGTATGTGACTATGTGATGTGGATTCACAAACACATTTCTTCTCTGCCAACACTTTATTCCCAGAGGTTTTCTAGATGTATGACCTGCAAGACAACCTCATATATACCCATGTGGCTTCTGGCGCTGGGGATTTCTAGCTTTTCTCACTTGTCTGACCTTTCGACCCACTTCCCGTTCCCAATCCATTTCATACGGAAACATTTCTATAGGCCTTTCTTGCATTCACAGCGGTAGGCTTGTACTTGGTGGCCACAATTGGAACTAATGTTTTCCATCGTAATCGCTTCTGTATTAACTCATTAGAATATCGACTAAGTTTCGCTGTCATGTCGACAATCGACATCTGTCAGTAGTTGTCCTTTAATTATAATCACCCGGTGTCTGTGCAACTTTAGTTTTGATACAGAATTTTTTATAGCTATAATTACCGCTAATATCAGTTGTTTACTGTTGTAGTATTTCCTCTTTTCTCACTTATTTTATTGCATTAAATTCGAATGTACGAGGGCAGTTCAATATGTAATGCAACACATTTTTTTTCTCGGCCAATTTTGGTTGAAAAAACCGGAAATTTCTTGTGGAATATTTTCAAACATTCCCGTTTCGTCTCGTATAGTTTCATTGACTTCCGACAGGTGGCAGTGCTGTACGGAGCTGTTAAAATGGCGTCTGTAACGGATGTGCGTTGCAAACAACGGGCAGTGATCGAGTTTCTTTTGGCGGAAAACCAGGGCATCTCAGATATTCATAGGCGCTTGCAGAATGTCTACGGTGATCTGGCAGTGGACAAATGCACGGTGAGTCGTTGAGCAAAGCGTGTGTCATCATCGCCGCAAGGTCAAGCAAGACTGTCTGATCTCCCGCATGCGGGCCGGCCGTGCACAGCTGTGACTCCTGCAATGGCGGAGCGTGCGAACACACTCGTTCGAGATGATCGACGGATCACCATCAAACAACTCAGTGCTCAACTTGACATCTCTGTTGGTAGTGCTGTCACAATCGTTCACCAGTTGGGATATTCAAAGGTTTGTTCCCGCTGGGTCCCTCGTTGTCTAACCGAACACCATAAAGAGCAAAGGAGAACCATCTGTGCGGAATTGCTTGATCGTCATGTGGCTGAGGGTGACAATGTCTTGTCAAAGATTGTTACAGGCGATGAAACATGAGTTCATCACTTCGAACCTGAAACAAAACGGCAATCAATGGAGTGGCGCCACACCCACTCCCCTACCAAGAAAAAGTTTAAAGCCATACCCTCAGCCGGTAAAGTCATGGTTACAGTCTTCTGGGACGCTGAAGGGGTTATTCTGTTCGATGTCCTTCCCCACGGTCAAACGATCAACTCTGAAGTGTATTGTGCTACTCTTCAGAAATTGAAGAAACGACTTCAGCGTGTTCGTAGGCACAAAAATCTGAACGAACTTCTCCCTCTTCATGACAACGCAAGACCTCACACAAGTCTTCGCACCCGAGAGGAGCTCCCAAGACTTCAGTGGACTGTTCTTCCTCATGCACCCTACAGCCCCGATCTCGCACCGTCGGATTTCCATATGTTTGGCCCAATGAAGGACGCAATCCGTGGGAGGCACTACGCGGATGATGAAGAAGTTATTGATGCAGTACGACGTTGGCTCCGACATCGACCAGTGGAATGGTACCGTGCAGGCATACAGGCCCTCATTTCAAGGTGGCGTAAGGCCGTAGCATTGAATGGAGATTACGTTGGAAAATAGTGTTGTGTAGCTAAAAGATTGGGGAATAACCTGGTGTATTTCAATGCTGAATAAAACAACCCCTGTTTCAGAAAAAAAATGTGTTGCATTACTTATTGAACTGCCCTCGTATTATGCACTACTGCCGCCTGGTGGCATTTTCGCTGACTCGTGGATCCGCGTACACAGTGCCAGAGATATGGCTTGTTGCCAGGTAAATAACCAAATGTTTTCATTTCTTCGTTTGAGTGTCACACGTTGATTGTTGTGACATATGGAGGTAAAGTGAGTCCGCTACCTAACTCTTACCATAGTTGTTTAAAACAACAACCAGTCACATTACTTCCTTCGGCAGCGCGGTTCAGCAAGTGCACCAGACGCAACATTGCTTTTACACCGGATGGAGGGGGGAGTGGCGGGGGGGACTGGATAGTACTGCTACTAAGAAAAATATTTGTACGTATCAACATGATCATGTTGCCATATCTTCAAAGGGGAGACCTTAGCCCATCACCACCGAGTAAGCTTCGAATGCACCCTTGCCCCCCCCCCCCCCCCCATCCCCCCCATAGACTTTGATATGCCACTCGACGGCGGCACAAAAAATATCCAGGTAGCAATGACAACAAATTCAACTATCAAAGATTGATAACGCGTCCAAGGGGACTGAAACAAATTTTAAAATTGAAGGATATCTGCCGGTGAAAGATCTGCTACACTTATAATAAGTGAATAAATATTAAATGAATAAGTTGGCCATGTTTATCTGTTGCACAACGGATAGCAGTAGATGGAAGTTTGCGAAGGAATACGTACGCATGCGCTCTGGTAAAAATATCACGTTTATTTAAGATGGTTCAAATGGCTCTGAGCACTATGCGACTTAACTTCTGAGGTCATCAGTCGCCTAGAACTTAGAACTAACTAAACCTAACTAACCTAAGGACATCACACACATCCATGCCCGAGGCAGGATTCGAACCTGCGACCGTAGCGGTCACGCGGTTCCAGACTGAAGCGCCTTTAACCGCACGGCCACACCGGCCGGCGTTTATTTAAGAACACCTGAACAAACTAATGAGGTAAATAAGTAACAAATTTGCGATGGTTGCTGTTCTTGATGACACTGTCAGCTGCTTTAGAAAATTGCGTTTACGACTGCGTCTTAGAGACTCCACAACGATTTATCATTAATTATTAATCATGGAAGCATTAGAGCAATCTTTCAATGGCGAAATTCACGGACATATACACATATAACAGAAATTCAGGACGAAAATAAGCATAAAGAAAACCTTCACCAGTATGCACGTGGTTTCCAAACGGTCTTCACTTGGCTTGAGTGCACGAAGGAAGTGAACAAGAAATCACCGACGAGAATAAACTGTCAATAGTAGCACCAAATGAGGTTCTGAAACTAATTTGGAAGTTTTACCCCGAGAATCAGTAAATGCGATATGTAACGACTCTCACAATCCGCGAACACGTGGTCGTCACAAACGGAATTTCTGGATAAAATGAGTACTAACATTTAGAATAACTAAGCAAATTGGACAGGATATGTTACTGTGAGACACAATCTACCAACTTAAAGGTCTCAGATCCGTACTTAAAACGCGCTGAGATGACAAACACACGTGTAAACTAAATTATGAACCGAAATCTACCCAATTATACGAACTAAATCAGACTGAACTGAGAAGATATATCACGAGTCCATATAGTTGAACAGAGGCAGAACAGAACAGTGGCTTGCGTGCGGCCAAGTGCAACTGCTTATAACTTTGCGAAGTTAACCAGAAATGTTCAGTATACCGCTCAACGACCAATGAGCGATGAGAGCAAGACGTTAATTTTGACTGGATCTGAAATCTACAAAAATAAGATAATGAATTAACTATGAATAGCCACACTCACACTTAGTCGGTATCGCCCGTCTCGCGTCTCCCGGATCACTGCCGAGCGAACCCTTTTAGAACCCACTCTTTCCGTCCTTCCGGAAGTGCCCAGAGTGTGTAGTGCCTATCTGTACAAGAACTTCGTACAAGGCGGAAGAAACCTCTTTGCTACTTGGTACGTGCTTTATAGGGTTGGTTATTCTGCCATAGTAACAGACTTGTTTTACCCCCGCAGATCTAGATACTGAAATTTACCTTGTACACTCTCATTCATGCTCTTCATTCATCAGGTGAGAAGGGAAAGGGTGTATATACTGACATACTGCACGTAGATGAGTTACATATGCGTTTGGGGCTCCGATAATATTACCAAAAATCAAAGTAAAATGTGAGGTGAAATAAAGGTACCATACCTTGGATTTTTTGTTTCTTTTGTTTTAGCGCCCAGAAATGAAGTGCCAGAGGTGGTTACATTAAGTTAAAGCAAATGATGAAGAGGCTCACATAGAGACCCTTCAAAATAAGGCACTTCTTGAAATCGAAGTGCTTCTAGCGGGTGAAGGCCGGTTACTTTGTCACTGTGTCTAAAATCGTTAAATACACACGTTATAAAACTCAGAGTTCCGTAAGATGCAAAATTGTCTACGTCAGGCGAGAAGCCGTTTGAAAATTAAGCAAGAAAAAATTTACAAATTCACCTGGGACAGCCCCCGTTCAGTCAGAAACAACTAAACTTGGTGAGCACATGTCAGAAATTTACCATTTGGTATGCACTTGGGTCGCAAAACTTACTGTAACATACAGTTAGTTCTCTTTAGTATTATTTAACGGACTTAAACCCACTGACTTTCAGTTGCTTTTGTTACTTCGTTCCGACAGATTTTTTTGGAAATTTGGAAATTTCTGAGAAGGTCTATGGGACCAAAATGCTGAGGTCATCGGTCCCTAAGCTTACACACGACTTAATCTAACTTAAACTAACTTACGCTAAGGACAACACACACCCATGACCGAGGGGGGACTCGAGCCTACCAGGAGGGAAGCCGTGGCAGATTTTTAAAGACGGACTTATTCATTATTTCAAGTTATATGGAATTCACTATCTAACAAGTTCTTTTTTTGGTGGGCGAAAAATTAAATGTTTTTTGTCATAAGATTTAAAGTGTTCATCTATTGTTTCAGTCCGAAATAGATGGGGAAGAACGAATCTGGGAGGTATAGCTGGTCTGGTCTTGCTGAGTGAATGCATGTAGTTTGAAGAGTTTTATTATGTAATTTTTTTTGTGACTTATTAATTGATGCTGTAGCTTTGTTTAATTCTGTTTGATGAGACATCCATAATCAACACTGTTTTTGTGAATTTAAATGTAGCTGTATTATGTTTGTACTGGAAAAAGCGTTCGACAATGTAAAATGGTGCAAGATGTTCGAAATAGGGGTAAGCTGAGTGACGGGTCATATACAATACGTACAACAGCCAAGAGGGAATAATAATAGGAGTGAACGACCAAGCACGAAGTGCTCGTATTAAAAAAGGGTGTAAGACAAAGATGTAGTCTTTCGCCCACACTGTTCAACCTGTACATCGAGGAAGGAATGAAGGAAATAAAATAAAGGTTCTGGAGCGGAATTAAAATTCAAGGTGAAAGAATATCAATGATACGATTTGCTGATGACATTTCTATCCTGAGTGAAAGCGAAGAAGAATTACATGATTTGCTGAATTGAATGAACAGTCTAATGAGTAGAAAATGAGCATTGAGAGTAAATCGAAAAAATACGAAGGTAATGAGAAGTAGTAGAAATGAGAACAGCGAGAAACTTAATATCAGGATTGACGGTTGCGAAGTAGATGAAGTTAAGGAATTCTGCTACCTAGGCAGTAAAATAATTAATGACGGACGGTGCAAGAATGACATCAAAAGCAGACTAGCAATGGCGAAAAGGGTATTCCTGGCCATAGAAGTCTACTAATATCAAATATCGGCCTTAATGGCCTGTGGGAAAAATCGGAACAGAAGAGAACTGAAGCATTTGAGATGTGGTACTACAGACGAATGTTGTTAACTAGGTGTCTAATAAGCTAAGGAATGAGGAGGTTCTGTGCAGAATCGGAGAGAAAAGGAATATGAGGAAAACACTAATAAGGAGAAGGGACAGGATCATAGGACATCTGTTAAGACATGAGGGAATGACTTCCATGGTACTAGAAGGAGCTGTTGAGGGCAAAAACTGTAGAGGAAGACAGAGGTTGGAATACATACAGCAAATAATAGTGGACGTAGGTTGCGAGCTACTCTGAGATGAAGAGAGAGGAATTCGTGGAGGGCCGCATCAAACCAGTCAGAAGACTGATGATCCCCCAAGAAGATGGTTTGCCAGAACTTGATATTGGTGGTATACTATTGTAAAAGTAATGACTAATGCTATCACAAGCAACAAGTACCATCGTTTGATATGATCTTATTCTTGTTTGTGTTTTTTACGGTGCCATACAGAAGGTACCGTCGACGTTCTCGTCAAACAATCTACAAAACAATTGAACACATTGAAATGACCACCTCTGCCGCCGACAGAAAGAAGACTACTATAAAATCTGTCGCCGCACACTCTCTACTAGATGGACCCGCTGTCTTCTGTGGATGCAGACTGAATTTCAGCATTGATCTGAATTATACATTTTCGCATGGCAATGGCTGGTTAACTGTCAATGTCTTCAATTGTTTTGTAGATTGTTTGACGAGAACGTCGACGGTACCTTCTGTAAGGCATCTTGGCAGCGTTCAATGCAGTTGCCTGTGCAGCAGCAGCAGCGCGAGTGAGCCGCTGCGCGGCGCTCGCTCGCTTTTATAGACGCGCGATAGCGCGTGACCTTGATTCGGACTTAGAATATTTCACAGTGCCAGCCTCACCCTTCTCCTTGTATACCCGTAATAGACGTAAGATATCTGTTAATGAAACTGTATTTATTTGGATTAAAGGTAAAGGTACTTGTGAATACGTACCGTCGACGTTCTCGTCAAACAATCTACAAAACAATTGAAGACATTGAAATGACCACCTCTGCCGCCGACAAAAAAAAGAATACTATAAAATCTGTCGCTGCACACTCTCTACTAGATGGACCCGCTGTCTTCTGTGGATGCAGACTGAATTTCACCATTGATCTGAATGATACATTTTCGCATGGCAATGGCTGGTTAACTGTCGCTGTTGTACGAGGTGGTTCAGGCGTACCCAATGTATCAGGACTGGAAAGCTTCGTCGATCGTGACGTCATAGCCTATCGAACATATCACGTGACTGAATTTGCAAATAAAGACTTTGGAAAATCATCTTATATGTCACCCTCACCCTTCTCCTTGTATACCCGTAATAGACGTAAGATATCTGTTAATGAAACTGTATTTATTTGGATTAAAGGTAAAGGTACTTGTGAATATGTAAAATTTGTTGGAGACTGTACAATGTATTTTCACAAATAAATTGATCTGTAGCGTAGCTTAAAGACGGACAAGGGTACATCTAGAAGCTGTAGGCATAGAGCGAGAACAGCATGTTTCACGTTAAAGTTCTTATCAGTTTGACCTTTGACCCCAGCGCGCGACGCTGGCTTACGCAATCTTGGCTATTTCAAATATATTTCCGTCGGCGGAAACTTGAAAGAGCTGCCCACTTCATAAATTGGTAATTTTGTGTTTCTTATAGGTATTTTATTTGCATATATTAGAAATACCAGCGACTGCACTATTTGGCCTAATCCTGTAGAACAGCATGTCTATTATGGTGAACTAGTGCCGGATATTAGTACCACCCACATTCGGATGATTGTGAAAGGAAACTAAGCAGCTGTTTGCATTTGTAACTCTATTGTAATGCATTTGCCTTCTCTGTGCTTTGTTATTCATGAGTGCAGTGATGGTTTACTTTAATAAAATTTTTGTCATGCAAATGATGCTTATTGGATGGCTTTGTCCTATCACTCTCCAAACACACTGCTCAACGGCAGTTTAAATCAAAACAGAGTCCTTGTGTTTTCCAGCGAGGAGGCCACGAACACTAAGTCTGCAGATGGTAGCTCCCAGGAAATGGAAATGAGCCTTTATCGTCATTGGCCGGGAGGCCCCTTGCGGGGCAGGTCCGGCCCCCTTGGTGCAAGTCTTATTACATTCGACGCCACATTAGGCGACTTGAGCGCCGGATGGAGATGAAATGGCGATGAAGACAGCACAACTCCCAGTTCCTGGGCGGAGAAAATCCCCGACCCAGCCGGGAATCGAACTTGGGCCCGTAGGACGGCAATACGTCACGTTGAATACTCAGCTATCGGGGCGGACAAGTCGGAGATGAACAGCAGTGATGTCATGAAAATAGTTCTCGACTGATGGGCGCCTGGCTCAGGAAACTCACTCAGAGTGAAGTGGTGTGGTCTGCCCTTAGGGCTGTCCTCCTAGTGCTAGGATACAGCAGGGCTTGTTTTCGATCTAGTTTCTGTCCCTGTGGTCCGTGGCCTCTAGTAGTGCTTGGGTCACCTACTGGTTAACGGTTGGAGCAGGGCTGTCTATCTTCTGACCTGACTGTTAGCCGGCCGGAGTGGCCGTGCGTTTCTAGGCGCTATAGTCTGGAGCCGAGCGACCGCTACGGTCGCAGGTTCGAATCCTGCCTCGGGCATGGATGTGTGTGATGTCCTTAGGTTAGTTAGGTTTAATTAGTTCTAAGTTCTAGGCGACTGATGACCTCAGAAGTTAAGTCGCATAGTGCTCAGAGCCATTTGAACCATTTGAACCTGACTGTTAGATATCCTTGAAGCATTCATGTGATGTTGGTTGCGAACACTGCAAGCGTTGTGCGTCAGTACAACAGGCTTCAAGTGAAATTCAGTTCTTCCACATCCTATAGAGAAGTTGGAAATAAGTGGTTGGACATTATTGCATCTCCCAAAACCACAGTATACTGTCCTTCATCTCGAGGTTCCATGATGTTATTGGAAGCTTATGTTTTCAATTACTTTGTCATCATCATTTGCTGTGAAACTCTATAATACACAGTGAAAGACATCCCCCACAATTGTGAATAGGTTAGGAAGCAGGTAGATTTTTTACTACATGTTCTAAGTCTGACTGTCCCATTATGAGCACATGGGTTCAAGTGCCAGGAAGGAATAATTGGAATTTCATCCTATTTTGGAACCCATAGTGATATCCACGGTTGGCTCTCTGGCTTGGACCCCAAGAGGTTAAGGATATAGGAAGTCGTTTTGAAAATTAAAATGGGAGAGATTGGGATTAATGTCATTCTGATTATCAACAGGGTATAAGCTCTAATCGGGTAACGAAGTCAGGTGTTCTAAATTAACTGTATATTGGGTATGAAGTTGTATATAGCATGACAACACCTAACGTATTGAGCAAAAATTAAAATGCTGAGATTTATCTCGCCTTCATGATGTTTACTAATGGAAATTACACCATTAGCTATTAAAATTGTCCAAAAGGGAATGATAGTAAGCAACGAAATATTACATATTGTGCATAAACAATATAGTGGAAAGAATATACGATTAAATTTGTAGGTGGTTTATTCGAACAAAAGCTTTGCCATGGCTGGTCATTGAATCAAACTGAGCTTGGATGACGAGTGGTACATGTCACTCCACGTTCCTTCAACTCTATACCAGGATCCATCAGTCGTAGTGGCTGCTGAGTGGTGACGTGACACTTCCTCACTTTCAGTAAGCGAGACATCTGGAGAACGTGCAAGACAGGCAACAGTCGAATACCCTCTGTAGTGAGGTAGGTCAGGGCAGCACTTGCAACATGCAGTTTTGGATTATCTTGTTGAAACTCAGCAACAGGGAGTCCTAGAAGGTATTGCACAGCTGGCAGCTTTAGCAAGTCGGAAGTGCAACGTCTGCTCTCCTAACTATCGGTTAATCGAACCAGAGCTGGTGGAGTTGTGAACCCAATGACGTAACATCACACCAGATACTGACTTCGTATTATGAAGATGACGATAATGATGGTTGGTCTCCTCGGACCCACCAGATGAGAATGCGTCCGTTGTGAATCTGAGCAGAACTGGTCTAAAACAAAAAAGTTGTGCCACTCCTGTGTACACTGCTGTCTGTAAGAGCATTACTGACGACGCGAGTCTCTCTGCTACTGCGTCAAGGCAATCTGCAATAATAACCGCCGTGATGACAGTTAGTGGTGCTCCATACGTTTTCACAGTGGCCGAGTAAAAATTGTCTTGTTGCAAACAAGTCCATTTTCTAATTAAAGTTACACAATATGGCCGTACGGTCCTGGAAGGCAGAACGAGCGATATATCTACCTCCCTAGGCCATAGTCACGTTTGGCAGTTGAGTCCCAGCTTGCCAATCAGGTTGGTCATCTTGCCCTTCGATGTGAGGATTTCTTACATGACGATAAGGCACAAGAATGCCTGCTGTGACATTGCGCTTGACATTTGAATGAAAACCTAATAATAATGAGACATTCGTAAGATATGCCGATCTACAAAGAATGTTTGACAATTCTAAATTGAACAATATGTTCTAGATCCTCAGAAAAACGTAGAAGCAATCGTCAGAGGCGGACAGTGTACAATATGCACAGGAGGGGGAAAATGAGACTAGATGGTATAGAAATGCTCTTATTAAAACTGATGTAAGTCAGCGATCCAGTCCTACGCCCCTGTTTGATGGAAATGAATCGAAGATTCATGAGAGGGATTAAAATTCAGGTTGAAGGGATAACAATAATAATATTTGCTGATGACATTGCTATCCTTAATGAAAATAAGGACGAATTGCAGGGCCTGATAAACGAAATGATCGGCCTAATGTGCACAGAATATGTATTGAGAGTAAATAGATGAAATACAAAAATTATGAGAAGTAGCGAGTATGAGGAAATGATAAACTAAAAGTCGATACCGTGACCACAAAGTAGGCGAACAATGAAATTTACTGCATTGGAAGCAAAATAATACTTTACAGACCAAGCAAGGAGGACATAAAAAGACCTTGTCAGGTGGACTGAGATGTTGGATGCAGTGAGGTAGTGCTGAATGCTGAATCTGGCCCGCCGATATGGTGGGCCAACAGACTGGTGCTAGGCTGGAGTTTTAGGGCAGCTTCTACCCTGGACCAGAGCCGTGCTGGTAGACCCCAAGACTACCCATCTGTGCAAGTTGCTGTGCTCCCTTCAGTACTGGACACTGGAATTCATCATCTGTGGCTACTGATCTCTGATCTTCTCGTATGGCAGCAAGTGTAAGACCAACATTAGAACAATCTCACAAGATGTTACCACACCGTAACCAGAGGATCGAATCCAAACGATATTGCCGTCGATCCTACTGATCGAATGCTGTAGGCTAGTGGCGGTGGAGTATTTATGTCATGGAGGAGAGCTCGGCTTTACGATGTCATTTATAGTGACCATTGGGGTTCTGCTCTTCTCGAGTCGTTAGCCGGTTTCAATTCCACTATTTCTTACATGGTCTTTACTGCCTAGTCAAACCCCTGCTAAGTGCTATTGTGTGCTACGTAGTGTCTCTTATAAACGTTACGAAGGCAGTTTGATCTGCACTCTTCTAACGGATTTCTGCTGAGTCTAGTTCAAGACTGTTGAGATTGCTGTTTTCCCGACCGAGTAATGACGGCTGTTGATACGCGTGATTGAGTAACGCTGGATTTTCAGACATAGAAAATTTTATCCTCCCTTTTCTTTACTAATTTGCTCCGTAACAGGAAATTTGCACTGGAAAAGGGAGCAGTCTCGGCCAAAAGAAGTACAGTAGTATCAAAAATCGGCTTTACTTGGAGCAAGAAATTTCTTATAATGTACGTATGGAAAATAATCATGGACTGTGGAAAATCCGGAAGAGAAGAGAACCGAAACGTTTGAGATGCGATGAAAACAGGTGGACTGATAAGGTAAGGAACGCGGTGGTTCTCCACAGAATCGCCGAAGAGAGTATCATGTAGAAAAACGCTCACCTGTGTTAGGACTTTAAGGAGTAACTTCCATGGTATTTGATGGAGCTGTACAACGTAAACTCTCTAGGTAGAGATAGATTTAATATATCCAACATATAATTGGGAGAAATAACTGAGGACGTGAGTAGCAAGAGCTGCTCTGTGATGAACAGGATGGCACACGAGAGTTGTTGGTGGTGGTGGGCCACATCATTTTTTTAGGAAAAGGAAGAAACAAAGAACAAAAAAATAGGACATTAGTCTTTATCGGAGACCACTGGTTCAATCATTGAAGCACCTCATTTTCAAGAAATGCTCTTACACGATGATTACAGTGCAGTGATGTTCCGTACACCTGAAATAAAATTAAATTTTTGGCTAGACAGAAGTCCTGATCAAAAAACATCGTATAATGGCAGGTACACTACAAGTTAGACGGAACACTGTGCCCTTCTACTTACAATTGTTGGAACTAAACTGATAATATATCATAAAATGTACAATATATTGTGATGGGGTCCGTCACAGTGTGCCTGTTATAAGCCTGGAATACTTTTTCTGGCGAAGATAGCACAAAACTGGTTTTATAGCGACTGTCCACTATATTCTTTTATTTTTCTTATTTCACTAGTTTACCTGAACTGGTAGTTACATCATGTGCGCACTTCGCCTTCTGCACCCTTTTTTAGTTAGAGATATAAAATCCCCACCGAGTGTGTGGGCCAAGTCATACAGATTCGAGAGAGCGACGCAATGTCTATTTCAGCCTACTGCCATGTGTGTCCAGCAAAGTCCGATGAGGGACTCGTGGCAACTTTCAGCTCCGCTTTCACTGCGCTGTTCCGCATATCAATGGAAGAAGTACGCTGTGCTATTTGCAGCCACAGCTGCAGGCAATATGCGAATAATATTCCCCACCTGTCACCGTAGATAAGCAAGCTGACGCTGCCAGCGCTATCTCAACACACGCAGAATTCCGTCACGCGGCAGCTATAGTTAAACAGGGCAGGAAGATAGGGTTTAAAGCCCCGTCGACATCGAGGTCATTAGAGACGGTGCACAAGCAGGAATTGTGTCAAGGATGGGGAAGGAAACCGGCCGTGGCCTTTCAAACGAATCATCACGGCATTTGCCTGGAGCGTCTTAGGGAAATCACGGTAAACATAAATCTGGATGGACGGACGCTGGTTTGAGCCATCGTTCTCCAGAATGCGAGTCCATTGTGCTAACTACCGCGCTCCCCGCTCGGCTGCAACAACAGCTGGTTCAAATGGTTCAAATGGCTCTGAGCACTATGCGACTTAACTTCTGAGGTCATCAGTAGCCTAGAACGTAGAACTAATTAAACCTAACTAAGGACATCACACACATCCATGCCCCAGGCAGGATTAGAACCTGCGACCGTAGCGGTCGCTCGGTTCCAGACTGTAGCGCCTAGATCCGCACGGCCACTCCGGCCGGTAACAACAGCTGAGCCGTGGTCGGCTCGAATCGACTTTAGCATTGGAGATCTTTGCTGAGAACTTGATACGCTTTTCCTCGCTCACCACGTGACAGCAGTATGGTGGTCGGGAGAAACTAAAATCGCTCCTGCAACTGCACGGCATTGTACTCTGAGGGTCAGGACGCGTTGGGGTCAAGGCACCAAAGCATGGATCGCCTGTGGTCACTTAGCGTGGGACAGTACTTTGCCTGTGGAGTACTACAAAAGAAATTTTCCGCTTAAGGCACCTCTGAAGATCTTGGAGTCCTCCTCTAGCTTGTATAAGGTGTAAAGGAACCTGTTAAAGGCTTTACTTTACCGAAGTATGTGATACCCTCCAAATTCAACCAGTTTAACGAGTATTTATGATTATAGAAAAGTTATTGTGTATATTAACAATGATTGCATAACATGTCTCCATAAACAATCAACCCATTAAATTATACTGAATAGCTGACCCACACAAAAGTTAATATCACTTGATCGCTGGTACAGCAAATGTCATCATGTAAAAACACTAAGTTCATCTTAAATAATTAATATGAAGTACGAAAAATAGTGGCCAACTTACGTATGTTGGATCTCCTTAAATAAAAATCACCCAGTAAAATCTATTTGTTCACTAGCACCGTTTCCACTCAGTATTCACGTAAACACTCCTATTTTAGACGAAAACCAATGTAATTCTTAATAATTCATGTTATTTACTTATTTATGCAAATTAGAGAAGTCAATTGACAAACTTCTAAAAAACGGCATTTTTGTAACAAATAATTATTCTGTCAAGTCAACAAATCTGCCTGTCATTTTAATAACCTGTTAAATTATGTCACTCGATGTAAATTAATAACTTTTCTGCACAAATTACGATAACAGATGTACATGTGACTATATCTCTTGTTAGTAGTTCTTTGACAAGGTTATAAACACAAGCAGCAAGAAGGGTCGGGAGCGGAGTCTGAATGTCACTTTGGTAAAGTGAATGTCTGTTATTGTTCGAGGTGGACAAACATTGCAAAGAACATCTAAAAGAAGTGCTACTTTGTGCTGTGTCATTGTCTTTGATGGACAGTGGAATTAAGATGGTCACGAGAGTAATAAATATTTGAAGTTTAAATATTTGTTGGTTTCGCTCATTATTTATTATCAAAAGCACATCAAAAACACGGGACCTCATCTTTTTACACCAAGACAACCAGATTTAGAGCCAGTATTAGCATCGAGACACAGCAGCGATTCAGCAAGCAGCAGCGATTACCACAATGCCTTTTAACGGCGACAACCTAACATCAAATGCTAGCTATCTCCGTAAATGGGAGTGAAATAGTGCGATTATAGCAATATCTACGACTAGGCGACCCTTATAAAGGGCACTGGGAAACGACAGGCTAGGAGCAGCACCGATGGAACCACGCAAGGGCCTAACCTCCGAGACCTGATCGCTGTGTCTGTATAGCTAGAATTGTGGTGTGTTGTAGTACCAAGCAGTTCACGTCAGTGTTTGTCACTGTCAAGATGCTGTTCCCTTTAACAGAGACACGGCAGTTGTGGTACCGACGAGAACTATCTTCCATTTTATTCTGTAGAGCCTGACTCTTCATTTCATTGTTTGTTTTCGTTTTAAAAGTTCTTCAAATCAAAGAATTTTGCCATAGTAAAGCGTTTATCTGGAGAATAAGTTCGTTCTTTTTTTATACTGACCGAAAATAACGTAGAGATTAAGTTTTGTTTTGAAATTTCATCCTATGAGAGCTCGTTTCTGGACCTTGCTACTTTAAAGTTGCTGTAACAAATTTCACTTGAAATTAAATTCTCACATCGCTGCAGGTCATTCTGAACTTTAAATGTAGTGCATGTAAATTCGAGTAAGTTAAAGTATGAGATAAATAGTATTGATAGGGGCATGTTTTCTCTTTAAAGATTATTTTACAAGCAGTGGATCTGATTTAAAAGAAAACACAAAATATTTGTTACAGCGTTAAAATTTGTATAACATCTATATGACTCAGTTTTAGCAGTGTTAGAGTGCCAAATTTACTTGTAATCTGTCTCTAGGTTAAAATAAAATGTTTTGTAAATATTAGAGATTTTTTCTGGTTAACCAGACTTTACCACTTAAAGACAACCTTTGCTTTTGCTTTAATTGTCCTAAATAATCACTTAAAAGAGCTCAGTAGAAGTTGTAGAAGAAAATTTCCATTCTTACTCTGGCTAACGTAAAAGAATGTGACATAACTACACTTTTGCGGCCTGTAATCAGTGATTTAAGCGTTGGACCACCGTACGTATCTTGCGAATTCCCCCTCAAAACTGACTTCATCAGAATGAATACAATTTACCTGAATTATCTGAAATGTGACGCTATCCAGTGATATCGAGCTGTCTGCACCAAATAGTCTAGTCGACGTGTGATACGGCCAATAAAGTGATATGCAAACCACCGACCAGATTCACAACTCCTTGGTCCACTTCACTCAGTATGTGCGTGGATTGATACGTGTGGTAATCATAAGTTGGTTTCGGCATTATGGAGCATAATCTGCGTCGTCTGAATGTTTTTATTCTTACCGAACACTGTTTTTTAATTCGCTCAGAAACGAACACTCATTTCAGCTTTTCCTTATATCCGTTTACGGAGTAGAAAATGTACTGAATAGACGATAGTTTCTTCTCCTTAAGATCTTTGAGCAAATGAACAAACATATGGCCAGATATTGAGAATATTGTTAGGTGGATAAATGCAAAGCTTTTTTTTCTTTTTTTTTAAAAAAGAAACTTCGGTAGAAGTGGATATTAAGACAACTGCGAATATAAGAAAGTAATTAAACATACGACACACTTTGAAACATTTAACGTAATAGTGTACCAGTTTTTCATTACTCTTTGCAAACGTGCAACCGTCGTCTTTCGAACTATGTTATCGCACCTTACAGCTCCTCGTTTAAAGAAACTACAAGCCACATTCTTCAATGGACAACAATAGTGTACCTGCCCATTGTGACACTGTCAAATGCTACGCAGAAATTTGAAAACAAACGAAGAACGTGTGGACACTTCCATCCTCATGGAGCTTACAACGGAAAACAAAACCGTACGCAGACCATTTTCCAGTAATCACGATCTGATTTCCAAACCAGTCGGAGGTTGGAAAAGAATTAGCTTCGGGTTTCTGCCTAAACTGCGTGCTTGTTTCAGTCGTAACATTCGATGTGGAAATAGTCAAACTGACGATGTCACTCGTCATTCGTTATACATAAAGTCAACTTACTACGGCTCAAGCTCCATACTGGTGCTTAATAAACTTTTCCAAATAATCGATCGTGAAGATCCTCGGTAAGTACCCTAAAACTGCCACGTCTTTTAACACGAGCAATGCAGTTTCCGCTTTTTTAAGAATATCTCTCTCTTCGTGGAATCAGCGTTACGATTTTAGTCCGGGTGCAGTAGTGGATTAATATTTGGTTAGTCTGTCATATACAGACAAGAAACGTTCCTGATTGTCCTGGTAAATCACCCAATCATAGTCTCATAGAAGAATTCGGAAGTATTTGGAAGAGCAGTTAAATCGTGTAACACTCCGCAGGATAATAGACGAAACGAACATATTTCCTCAGCCGTTGGTAAAGCAAGTGGGCCACTTCGGTACATTGCTTTAATTTATGCAAAGGAACTTTTCTTGAACGTTTCTGGTCTATAGTCAAGAAAGACTGCAAGCATTCCGCACGCAGCTCACTCATAAGCAATCGTCCGCTCACAGCCTGTCCGTCGCCCTACCTGGTAAGTGCCGGCACGGTAGCTCAACGTATTGGGTCAGAAGGTTAGCTGCCCTTTGTAAACAAGAAAGAAAAAAAAACTGAGTGAATGGATCAACGCTGAACATGAGCTGGTGTCATGGGACGTCCGTCCGGAAAAACTGCAATGAACAACAACGAACGAGATTTAAAAAAAAAAATACTGTCAGCGCATCAGGCTGCCTTCCAGCGCGCCCGCGTTCGATTCCCTTGCTTGTCGGAGATTTTCCCCGTTCGGAGAGTGGGACTCATGTTATCCTCTTCATCACTTCATCATCATCGACACGAAAGTCGCCCAGTGTGGCGTCACCTGAAAAGACTTGCAACTCGGCGGGCGAACTTTCCAGGTGGGATGTCCTGGCCATCAGTCCCGTACGATTATTTCATTTTTTCATGTACTCACTCTTACGACTTTTATAAGCCCTCAGAAACCCAGTGAATGTTAATGGGACGATTCTCTATGGCCATAAGATAAATTTCACATTCCAATTGTGAAGAAGAAACTTGGATCTGGTATTCATGACGGATCAGAAAGTGCAGTGATAGCACCACCAGGTACTGGTGGAAATAAAGCAATGAGGGAGGGTCGCGCTTGGACAGTTCAGTCGGTAGACCACTGGTCAGCCAAAGCAAAAGGGTTCAGGTTCGAGTCCCTGTCTGGCAGGTTATTTTAATCTGCCAGGTATAGGTTTTGGTACTGACGCAGAACTTTCTTTAATAAGTCTTAACTTTTTTGTATCTGATGACGGCAACAGCCGAAGCAGCGACGTAAATAAGGTAATTGTAATAAGCGATCCGAACGGTTTTGTTCATAAGACAGTCTTAATCGCACGATCGTCAATGTAAAGGCCCCAAAACTACGCTAGCTTATAAACGGTACTGATACCCACACGGCACTAGGGGAGAAAAGTCGGCTGAAATCAGATTTTAATAGGAATAAAATTCTGAATTCCGATTTGAACTTACATAGGAAAGATAGCTTGAAAGCCGACAGTGGAGGTTTGTTTGTAGCCTAAATAATACAATATCTAGTGATCCAACGTGTTCTGGAAAGCTGAATGTGCGAAAAGATATTTTCCATATTATGCTTGACCGGAAAATTTATACGAAAAAAAAATGTCTACAGTCTGGAAAACTATGTCACGAATCACGTAAATGCAGCGTAAGTATGCCAGTCAACCACCATGTGATCATAATCTAGAATGAAGTCAGTAGTACCGGCACATTGATATCACAGCAGCAAGCAGGAGTGAGACTGTCTGCCGGCCACAAGGCCACAGGAACTGATTTTGCCTCCATGCTTCGCCATTTGATTAGTTCCATCAAAGCTTGTACGACTTGCTAAGACATAATTTACGGTTTCCACCCATAGATGCACTAGCCCAGCAGATGGGTAAGTGACTACAGATCGGCGACCGAATCAAATGTCTATCGACGTGCACACTAATATGCAGCATGGAATGTCTCTGATGGTAGACTATCCGAAATCAGAATACACAGGGTGTAGAAAGAGAATGACATTCATTTCTAACACTATGTCAATGCTGCAGGAGGACATGCCATGGAAAAAAAAATATTTAACGAAGCTTTTGCCAGTAGATGGCAATGTAAGCATCTTAATGCAAATGAAGCCAGGTACAAATGAGAGATGAAACGTGTATTTGCAAGTTTGACAGTCAACAGTTGTAGTACTGTTAGTTAGATAAGCCTACCCATTGCGGCAAGGTCGTGCCACTTCGGATATTAATTTTCCTGAGTCAGAAACCACAAAAAAAGGAAAAGGACATCGGTGTTTACTTGTCTTGGAGCCAAAATCAGTATAAATAGAAAAATGACAACAGTTTGTAATTCTTGTGAGACTGCCACAAGACATGTGGAATATTCTATCCACCGTTCTCTGCCACTAGTTGAAATCAGGGAACAAGCTGTTCCGTAACAGATCAGAGTGTCCCAGAGGTCGTGTTCAGAATGTGTTGCATAATGCATGCCTTAACCGGAGCCTCAACATCTTTCAGATGGCACTGCAGTCAGAAGTAATGTGTCTTAAGATCAGGTGGTCTGGACAGCCTGGCTGCAGGGTAATGATAGCTGTTAATTCTAGCTGAGAACGAGCGCCATAAAAATAATACTACCCAGACATCTGCACTGTTGAAGAGTTGGAATGATGTTGGCGCACAAGAGACTCTCATATCGTTTCCCAGTGACAGTACAGGTTATAGGTCTTTGAGCATTCATCTCCTCGAAAAAATATGGCCCTTCAAGTAGGAGATGCCATCACAGGCACAACGCAGTCACCTAGGCAGAATGAATTGTGTGCTGTCTTTTAAACCGTGTTGTCAATGTGTAAATTTAGCAGCGTCAACATAAATATTTAAATACGTCTACAGTTCTAAATTGTCATTCAGTTACTGCATTACCCGGCTGGAATATGACATGAGCATGAATGTGAATTAAATTGAAATACACAACCGCTTTCATATGTTGTCTGTAAAGAAGTGTATCAGTTTAAAGTTATTCAATTAGTTTCGTTGACTACTTTCATACAAACTTAGTTCACTCTTGAATATCACTTCACTTTTACAACACGGAGACACACAACGCTGGAATCGGCGAATTTTACTGAAAGGGTTTCTGAGCTTTAGCGGAGAAAGTTTTATGCTCCGACACCAGCAAAGAACGGTAGAAGTTAAAATAGTTTCTCATAGCATAGATGTTGATATACAATCAAGATACCTTTACGTGGATCCTTTTTACAATGCCAAATATATATGTTTGGATTATTCAACAATTTAAACTCGCCGCGTAAGGCTTTGATGAAATGGCGGAAGATAAATGAATATTGGTGTATCACAGAATCGGTCTGTTCCGATTACATGAAAATAACTTACTGAATTTGATTTGAAAAAAAAAAAACAGTAATCAGCATCAAATAATTATTCTCAGCATTTTCAATCTGAAATAAAACCATAACTCTTGCCAATAACATCATATAATTATATTACCGCTAATGGCGGCGTTGCAGCTCGCCCGCAGCTAAACAATGATGGAATGCAGAGCATCAAGATTAATAATATTCTTACACAAAATATGAAATAAGCTTGAATAACGTTATTCTCTATTTTTCCCCAATAATTTACAATAGGCAGTTTACATAACAGTAATAACACCAGACCTTATTATAGGCGGCAGATTAAAGTGCGTCTTGCTAGCGTCATGGCTACTCGAACGAGAAGAAAGAATGCAACAAATACTCAATGATAGTAATAATTGTTCCTATACTTAAAAGATATTTTCTGTGGCTTGTGAAGATACTGTTACACTGTGTCTGCACTAGTAAAACCAAACTGTTTCTCTGACAACACACTTGTCTCTTACGATATCACATATTAAAAAAAAATAATAAAAAATATATTTCATCGATTATAAAATAGGGACGTGGACGCTATACTTTCCTCTGGCTCTTAAAAAAAATTTAGTGACAAAATTGATTTTAACAGTCCACAACAGCCACGACATGCGCTGGTTTTAGTCATAATTATTCACTGTTCAGGTTTCTCATAGTCTAATTAGACTCATAATAGTTTCGATGTTGTTAATATATATATTAGATGTATCTATACATATAACAATAAGCGCTTTTGTAATAGGTTTACTTCGGTAGTTAAAGATGCCTCGGGAATAGCGGCACAGACTACTCAGATTCCTCCCCCCCCTCCCCCCCCCCCTGATTCTCCGGTTCTCTAGATACGGAAAACTCGGAATAAAACCGTCCAAGGGGCTTCAAGGCACCCATACCTACTTACTTTCAGAGTCTGGTACAGACTCTTGTAGTATTAACAAACATTTGTTGACAATAAGTTCATATTACAATTATATGGGTATTTCTTATGAACATTTCTATGACTAGTTAATAGGAACTCATGTCTACAACAATATAAAAAATTTCTGATTGACATAAGCCATTAAAATCGTCTGTCGTCGTCCCTATGATGACAAGGTCTTCCACCGTGTCGAGTCTCGAGAACGTCGGCAGGTGGGGCTGCATCGAAGTCTGGATCTGCTGCTGCACCAGATGCTGCACTGGAACGGGTCAGGATTGTCGCCTCCCATTTCCAGCTCGTTCACGAAGGGTTCATGAAATTCGAAAATTAGTGATAGTGTGTGTGTCATATATCGGTGGTGATCTTCAAAAGAACGGTTAGATTTGGGTGCACTTTCACACGCGCAGATTCACTCGATATACAACTCAGTATATGTCCTGGAATCATAACACAGTCCTCTCAATTCAATGCAGTGATCCACTAATTATTTATAATATTTCATAAACGACACAGCACCGGTTAGTTTTTGTGGTGGCCGTCGTGATACTTTGTTTTCATCAGCACTGTTTATAAACATTCCTGCGTGACGCAAAGAAACCAGCGACGTAGCACACACTGTTGGTAGGCCACAGCAGGTATAGTCTGATTCAAAAATATCTTACACACATTGCATAGACGCTACTGCACTACTAAAGGTCTGACATTTTATACTGTTTTAAGTTATTAACTGAAATCAACGTCTTATATCGTCGTAAATATCATTACACTCTATGAGCGTCAATAAAATCATTTTGAAAGTTATGAGACTGTTTATTTTTAAAAAATCCACAGTTTGTCACGTGTCTATCTCACCTTCTTTACACGGTTTTTAGTTAGACACGTTTCATTGTCCAATTCACTGTCGTGGTTTTACATTTCAAACAACAGTACTTGGCATTTCCCTCCAATGCCTGTCCACAACCTTCCCCACGACAATGTCAATTTACCTAGGGGACAAACGGACATTTTCTTTTTCAATTTATCTAGTGTTTTTAAAAGTACGTGGAAAAAATTTCAAATTATTGAGCGTTTCAAATTATCGAGCATCAAATTATCGAGAGTACATCAGGCTGCGATAAGGGATAATTTATCGATTCGAAATTGCCCTATAGAGAGTTTGAAGATGTTCTGTGAAACCAGTCAACACAGATCGACATTTTTATGTGGTATTTACAGGATGGGCACAAACAGATTGCCTTACAGGATGATAATTATGATGTTGACTGTTAATTTTGGGCGAAAATATCGCAGTTGTCAGTGCTCATTCTAAATTTACTCAGAGACGAATCTGATTAAAAAGATAAAAAAGGGAAAGTAATTCAACAAAACGTTCCTTAGAAGATCGTTCACATACTCCTATCCTATTTCACTCACACTCTTGTTACAGATAACTTAAAACTTCATATGTCTTTTTTTTTTGTATACTTTTCGTATACATCAAATACAAGTTGCACCAACAGAAGGAACTAAAATAGTAAGTCGTGATATTGTGGCTGGTAATAATTTGAATGATGGAAGCACTAGCCACTCTAAGAATAGACCAAATTCTAATACTATCCATATTATGGGCTGGAAGTACAGATCTTGAAGACAGTCGTTATCGTTATTTAGCGTATGTACACGTATGTGACGAATGTAATCCACAGCTACTCGTTTCAAGAGTCAAACTCCCATCATCTGGCTGTCTACGAGTACATTCAACCCTTCACACACACGTAATTTCATGCTTTTTGAGAGCGTGTTTATGGAGGGCATAAACCGACAGCGTAATAACAGTAGCTTGACTCCGAAACCCGTAGATGTAAATTACTTTCCTCACACTTGTATGGTGTACGCTAAATAACGATAACGACATACTAAATAGTTCTAGTTAACAATTTAGTTACAACTTTGTTGTAGAAGAGCTCAATAAACTGCCACGCCGGTGAACTTTGGTACACATTTACAACAATCTCCACAGGAAAAGGCAGTCATCCAATTCTTCACACACTGCGTTGTACATCTTTTCGTGTAATCTATCTGCCCATTAGTAATGACTTCACAACACAAGTGATTTACGCAGAAAGGATTGGAAATGGGTTTTGGTATACCTTGCTCCACTGCACTTTACTCGGATCCCGCGAAGACCGAAACACAACTTGGCGATGAGTATCTCTGATGAGAATGAAATCTATCAACAACACTGAGCTCATCCCAAGAACAGCAGTGATTTTGACATTTATTTAAAGAACGGCGCCAGGAATCCACAAAATGCTGTAATGTGTGTTTATCTACCGACAACTATTGTTGACCATGTGACTGTCGTCTAGTGACGGATACCATTACATCAGGTTGCAGCAAGGTTCCTTGACGTCAGTTACAACAACTGCAAGTCTTGGGTGGTCTGGGGAAGATTTTGTGTTTTAAAGTGTTTATCATTTCAGTCGTCTAAAGTTCGCGATTATTCGCGTTCATCGAAGTCACTTTTCCGCTATGAAAAGCATACAAAGTATTAGAAAGTGCGTTCTCGTTCACGAGCCTCGAACTGTGCTTAAGCACTTCTTCCTCTTCTCCTCCTTCTCCTCCTCGTCTTCCTCCTCCTCTTCATGTATTAGGCAAAATTGCCCGTTACGGGACCCATGTTTCCCGGGTAGTTCTCTATTTGTTCTTCCTTGGCACTTATAAGTCCTAGTCTTTCATTGTGTCCTTCACTCCTCACTGTTTCCAGCTGTTCATTCCATTTTCTACTAATACGTAGAACATCATCATTTAGAATAAAAAATTTTAGTCCTTCTCTAACATCTTGATTTCTTAGCCTGTCTCCAACTGCGCAACTTAATTCTTCTCCGGAATTTCATTTCTTGTGACCGGCTATGACTTTCTTGTTTTTTGGTAACCACCCAAGTCTCGTTTCCATGGAGCAGCATGAGGACTGCAACAGTTTTCTAGAATTTAATTTGAATACCATTCATAGTTTCCTTTTCAACGTTTCTGTTAATTGTTCCACACAACCGGCTGAATGTACTAAGCTTAATTTCCATACATTTGCTGTAGCCATACGTCACCTCACATTCTAAGTAACTGAAGTGGTTTACTTGCTCTAAAATCTTCTGATCGGTCACTATTTTGATTGTGATGTGTTCTTTACCCATTAAGGGTATTGGCTTACTTTTTTGTTGAGACAGCCACGTTAAATTTCGCACTTGTTTCAATAAGTAAACATCTTTCTGAAGGTCCTCTTCTGCATCTGCTAGGATCACTGCATTGTCAGCATATAGCAAGTAATTTAAAAGAGTTCTGCAGCATAGGTACACATCTTTTTGAAATTTTGTTTTGTGTGTGCATTAGTCCATGTAGGCCCTATGTAAATGCTGAACAAAACTGGTATCTCACTGCTGATGTTACCGTTGAGCTCTAGAGTGATAGTCGCGTTCTAATATAAACTTTTTTCATACTTATCAGATGTTACAGATATCCACGATTCGTCACTATCACCCGGAGCTTCTTTCTATTGCCATTGTCAGAAGGTAATTGAAAATTAATAATGGCAACTTGTGCTTCTTTATTGTATCCCGCGAGTTTTACTATCATTTGATGTAGTATACAAACTTCATACACCGTGGAGCATCCTTTCCTAAAAGTCATTGGTTGTTCATGCACCCTTCAAGACTTGGGCTTAAAATTTTTGCATTTACCCTTTTGCAGAGTCGTGCAGCTTTCAAGCCTTGCGTTGAATATTTTAGCATACACTGCGGTGACAAAAGTCATAGGACATGTTCAAACATCGCGTCGGATCTTCTTTTTTAGAAATATTGAGCCATGCTGCTTCCATAGACGTCCATATTTGCGAAAGTGTTACCGGCGCAAGATTTTGTGGCCGAACTGACCTCTTGATTGTGTACCGCAGCCGGCCGGTGTGGCCGTGCGGTTCTAAGCGCGTCAGTTTGGAACCGCGTGACCGCTACGGTCGCAGGTTCGAATCCTGCCTCGGCCATGGATGTGTGTGATGCCCTTAGGTTAGTTAGGTTTAAGTAGTTCTAAGTTCTAGGGGACTGATGACCTCAGCAGTTAAGTCCCATAGTGCTCAGAGCCATTTGTGTCCCGTAAATAATGGATGGAAGGCCAAATCATTCTCTCGATTTTTCCAGAATGACCTTCAAATCAATCACGAACAATTGTGGCATGTGAATGGGACATTGTCATCCACAAAAATTTCATCGTCGTTTGGGAAGTCCATGAATGGGTGCTAATGGTCTCCAAGTAGCGGAACATAACCATTTCCAGATAATGATGGGTTCAGTTGGACCAGATGGCCCAGTACATTACATGTAGACAAATCCCACACTATTATGGAGCCAGATTGCACGGTACGTTGTTGACAACTCGAAACCTACGAGCATCTCCTACCAACTGAAATTGGGATTCGTCTGAAATTGTCACGGTTTACCAGTTGCTCTAGGGTCTAACAGATATGGCCACGAGCCTAGGAGAGGCACTGCAGCCGATGTCCTGCTCTTAACAAAGACTCTAACGTCGATTGCCTGCTGCCGTAGGCCACTGGTGCCAAATTTCTGTCATAACATACGTTCGTCGTATGTCGCTTGTGTGTTAACACTGACAATTCTACGCCGTTGGTCTCGGTCATTAAGTGTAGGTTGACGGCCACTGCGCTGTCCTCGTTGCTGGGAGATGCTGGAAATTTTATATTCTCAGCACGAAATGGAAAGTGCCATGCATCTAGCTGCAACTGCTGTTCCGCGTTCGAAGTCTTAATTACCATAACGTAGCCATAATTACGACGGAAACCTTTCCACATGAATCACCTGAGTACAAACGACAGCTCCGCCATTGCACTGTGCTTTTACACCTTGTGTACACGATATCGCCGCCATTTGTATAAGTGCATATCTCCGTCCCGTGACTTTTGCCACCGCAGTGTACACCTTGTGTACTGAGCCTAGTAAACTTACTCCTCTGTAGGTACTGCATAGGTCTTATCTCCTTTTCTAAATAGTGATATAACTCTAGCAATCTCCCATTCTATTGGGATACTATTGCTCGTCAATATTTATTCAAAATATGTAGCAGTCGTCAATGTAGTATCGTTCCTCCGTATTTTAGCAATTCAGCATTAATATCATCTTTTAATGTTGCTTTTTGTTGATGTGGCATTGGTATTTCGTCAGAGAGCGTTTCAAATAATCCCTTAGACACTTTCCCATGTTGCGAATTAGTGAACCAGGATTTGTTCGGTGAAAAGATATTTCAAGAGAGATCGTAGAACCCTTTCGGTACTTGGAGGTGGTACTGAATAAGAGATGAAGACGATACTGATGATGAATCTGTGTGATATGTACAGTACGTTCAGAACATCAAACGTCCTTTTACGCTTCCTTAGAGCACCTTCGATGCTATTTTCGTCCGTTTCTGTTACCGAAGTTCGTGTTTGTTGTGTCTGTGGACACAGTGTAGGATGTCTGCTCATGACGGAAGAGCCTGGCAGAGTTTGATGGTTTGCAGACGGCTTTCCTGGCTGCAGCGTGCTTGGTATGCTACTGCCGTGGTCCCCCGACAGATAATATGGCGCCTCGCGATGAGCCGACAGTCTAGACACGTGACCTGAATGGCGTCCTCTATGCTGTATATTCGGGTTGCGTCCTGATAGCGACTGCGGACAAACCCTATTCCAAACCACGGTAGTCGTTTTCAGTTGATAATTTGCATGAATTTTGTCGAAATGTTGAATACATGTTTAGCTTGTAAATATTGCTGTAAGAGGTGCTGAAAAATTGATACATTTGGCCTCCTCCAGTTGGATTTGGAAATCGCGTTTAGCACCGTATAAAAGCTTGATGTTATGTAGCGGTGAAAACACTATTTTATATGTTCTTATAACTGATTTTAATTTAAAGTGTAACGTGAGATAGTAGCGGCACATGCAAGTTTTGTATCTTGTGACATTTAACCTAGTGCGACCGTCAGTACAAATTTTAACCCTCGAGTTTCCGAGTTTTTCATCAAAGTGGCAGTTTTTTGAAGACCTGTTTTTCTGAATAGAACTATAAGCAAACTATAAGGGCGGAGGGGGGGGGGGGGGGACGTATTTGTACTAATATTTGTGAAAATATGTTACAGAAGCGATCATTTATACCCGGTAACGCAGTAAACTGGAGGAGCTGAGAACGATGAATTCCCGGCACCTAAATGCGTGAGCGACGACAGTTGAGAGAATACACCGGTCTTCAAAGAATATCCTTAGGCCTTGGCTACAAAATGAAAACGGTAAAGAAATCAGATTTTGTGTATTCGTTTGGTGGACCGTATTTGTGACCGGTTACCGCAGCAGACAAATATTATTGCTTGACATCAATGCAAATCTGACGTGGTTAGGAATTTTGAAGGTGCACTACTTGTATGATGCTCTAGGAATACATAAAAGATTTGTTTTTGTGATTGATAGCTTGGACTTCACTGATGTGAAAGTAATTTAGTGGTATTTAAGAATTCTGAAGCCTATCAGCTTGAACAGATTTAGTTAAAGTGAGAATTATAACGAAACTGAAAGTACCAGTCAATTTCTATTTTATTTATACAGAAAATCTCCATTAAAATTTTCACAGATCACGAGCAGTGACGAAAGAATGAAGTAGTGAGTGCTGTCGACAAGGGATCTCAGATCGATTCCATATTCCTAGATTTCCAGAAGGCTTTTGAAACCGTTCCTCACAAGCGATTATTAATCAAATTATGTGCATATGGAGTATCTTCTCAGCTGTGTGACTGGATTCGTGATTTCCTCTCAGAGAGGTCACAGTTCGTAGTGATAGACAGTAAATCATCGAGTAGAACAGAAGTGATATCTGGCGTTCCGAAAGGTAGTGCCATAGGCCCTCTGCTGTTCCTGATTTACATAAATGATGTAGGTGATAATCTGAGCAGCCCCCTTGGAGTGTTTGCAAGTGACACTGTGATTTACCGTCTAGTAAAATCATCAGACGATCAATTCCAATTACAAAATGGTCTAGAGAAAATTTCTGTATAGTGCGAAAAGTGGCAATTGGCACTAAACAAAGAAAAGTGCGAGGTCATCCGCATGCGTACTACAAGAAATCCAATAAATTTTGGGTTTACGGTAAATCACACAAATCTAAGGACTGTCAATTCTGCTGAATACCTAGTAGTTACAATTACGAGCAACTTAAATTGGAAAGACCACACAGATAATATTGTGGGGAAGGCGAAACAAAGACTGCACTTTGTTGGCAGAACACTTCGAAGATGCGACAAACCGACTAAAGAGACAGCCTACATTACACTTGTCCGTCCTCTGCTGGAATATTGCGGCACGGTATAGGATCCTTACCACGTAGGATTGACGGAAGACGTCGAAAAAGTGCAAAGAAGGGCAGCCCGTTTCGTGTTATCGCGCAATAGGGGTGAGAATGTCACTGATGTGATACGCTCGTTGGGGAAGCAGTCACTGAAACAACGGCGATTTTCTTTGCGGCGAGATCTATTTATGAAATTTAAATTACCAACTTTCTCTTCCGAATGCGAAAATATTCTGTTGACACCCACCTACGTAGGGAGAAATGATCATCAAAATAAAAAAAAATCAGAGCTCTAACGGAAAGATTTAGCTGTTCCTTTTTCCCACGCGCCATTCGAGAGTGTAATGGTAGAGAAGTACTACGAAAATGGTTCGATGAACCCTCTGCCAGGCACTTAAGTGTGAATTGCAGAGTAACTATGTAGATGTAGATGCGGATGGAGATATATTACTCAGTCTGACGATAGTTTTATTCAGTTTATCGCCTCAACTACGCATTTACTGCGGATATATTTTAGGCCCCTTTTCCTTACGGTCGCCCCTTGATCGAACTTAATAGTTATTGCTGGTCCAGGATCGGAAAAGTGTTAAGCTTGGCCGCCAATCTAAGAAAATTCTAACGTTCACCTCCCGATAACCATACCGCCACAATCTGTGGAGCTTCGAGGCGCCGAGAAGTTTTTGTTTCTCCAGAATAAATCTGCAAGGGACATACGCACTGCAAAACTAAAGAACACTAAAGAGAGCCGTAATTCCTATAGCACTGTCAAATACCTAGGTGACTCACCTGGAGACCGTGCAATTCATCGTTGAAGTGGGCGCCCCGCAACATCAACATCAGCAAGCGATGTTGTCAATAAGATTATTCCTGAGTTTTATATCCCGCGTGGAAGGCGGCGCGTGGGTCTGCTCCTGAAAACTGAAAGGTTGGCCGAATGTAGGAAGCGAGTAGGAGCAGGTGAGGTAAGATTCTCGGTACAGCAGTGTGAAGTAAAATCACCTTTACTTAACTTAGCGTACAAGTAGTGGTTCGCCCACTGTGACATAGAAACAATGTTGCTAGGTCGTCCCCTCGGAATCAAATGGGCTGAATCCGGAACGACGCTCGTAGATCTCCACTTCGCCGGCTAGAGGGCGCTGTCGTCGGTGTCTCGTAGTGCCAACTTATGAACTTGCACCTACGCCGTGGCATCGTTGCTATCGATACCACACTGAAGACCAGTGAATATCCTCCTAAGGGATAGCTGAGTTACAGGAAATTCCTGGTGCGTGTTGGTTTATTATTAACATCGTAGATAAATGAAAGGTTGTCCGCCTCCTTAGCTGTGCGGTCAGCGTAGATGACCGCCCTGAGGAGGATACAGGTTCAATTCCCGATACTGTCAAGGACTTTTCCTGGGTGGGACTTCTGGTACGGGGTTTGCGTAGCCTGCAACACGAACAGGAGAGCGGAGCGCTGACCATATGCCCTACCATACCGCATCCGTATAACACCCAAGGACAGAGGATGACACGGAGGCCGATACACATCCCCTGGACCGTCACGACCAGGCGAGGAGCTCGTTTATGCGTGGAAGTTTCCTGTCAGTCAATAAATTGCCTGACAGCTGTAGTATAACCAGAGATCTACACGTCTCCTCAACCGACTGTGGGAGGAATTTGGAAAAATCACCATGGATACTTGGTCAGTGAATCCTTTTGTTGCAGGAAAATGCCCCTCCACGCACGTCTGATGCTGAGGCTACCAAACTGAATTCCATGCGTTTCCATGTACCCGTTATCTCCTCACCTACTGCCTTGAGACGAGCACCAATTTCCTAAAGTGAAGGAACACCTGCAGAGTCATCGTTTTGACGACACTGAAGATGCCAAATACGCTCTAAGGCTATTTTTTTGAATGAAATAGGAAAGCTGCAACTTTAAATGCTCTGACTCTTTCCGTTCTATGGAAAGCTAGAAGCATTTCGATTGCCCCGGTGATTCCAAGCCACAGTAGACACGTTATTCGATTTTATCAAAATTCTCTAAATGGTCACCATAGTCTATGAGGGCTAAACAATACGACCTAGATCCGTGTTCGATTCCAGTGACCATTTAAATAGTGATTGAAAACCATCAGCACTGACGGTGGAAATTTCCAGTAGAAAGAGTCATCTACTATCCGAAAAAGATGATGTCAAAGAGGGCAGATGACAGGAAAGAGATACGGGAAACCGTCTTGCCCTTAGGATAGAAAACGTTTTAAAGTGCCAAAGAATCAGAAATTATTGTCATGAGAAGGCGGAATCCCTAATACAATTATGTATCGACGTCTTGGAAATAGGTGAACATATTCTAACACATATGGTTCAAATGGCTCTGAGTACTAGTCCCCTAGACTTAGAACTACATAAACCTAACTAACCTAAGGACATCCATGCGCGAGGCAGGATTCGAACCTGTGACCGTAGCAGCAGCGCGGTTCCGGACTGAAGCGCCTAAAACCGCTCGGTCACAACGGCCGGCTTACACGTATCGAACTTTATACAGTTAACACAATTTTTGAACCTGAGTCACTTCCCAAGCACTAGAAGAATTCCAGGTTAGCTCTTACCTGATACGGAATCGTTGCTGTTTACGCCCTACAGCATTGGCAATTTTGAGGAGGGTGGGGTGAGGGTGGGGGAGGCGAAGGGGATCAAGCCCCTGCTGCCTGCTGTATAGAGCCGTGTGTCCAATAGGAAGTAACTTCTGCAAGTGGCTTCCATAAGCACTTGTTTAGGTGTTGATATTAAAAACATAAAACTTCCGGAAGGTTGCTTCTGCAAGTCACTTGGCCAAGTTAATTTCTGTAACTTGCTGCTAGTACTTGCAGAAGCGCTTCCGCTAGTGTCGCGTCGTGAGCTAGGGAAGTGGAAATTTACAGTGACGTGCTTAAAAACCAGATCAGCCGCTACCGCTGTGGCGCTAATATCGCTGAAGAAGAATCGTGACGAAAAAAGACAAGTTTGGGTGAGGAAATGGACACAGAGGCTTAGATATTTGCCAAGAAACTCTATTGAATGAACTGAAATGAGAGAATTTCACTCAGATTAAAAAGTTTTAACAATGTCGTATTCACATTGCTAATATCTCTTTTCTGCTCTAAAATCAAATATTGATGAACTGTACAAATGGTTCAAATGGTTCTGAGCACTATGGGACTTAACACCTGAGGTCATCAGTCCCCTATAACTTAGAAATACTTAAACCTAACTAACCTAAGGACATCAAACACATCCATGCCCGAGGCAGGATTCGAACCTGCGACCGTAGCGGTCGCGCGGTTCCAGACTGCAGCGCCTAGAACCGCTCGGCCACTCCGGCCGGCTAACAGTGCAAAAATGCGGTACGCTATATAATCGAGATATCGCTTTTAATTACCCTTCTATTTTTGCAAACAGTATTTATTACTTTTATTACAAGCTGCAATTTACGGATGTCTGTTCTCCCATTGAACTTCCCGTTCAGGTGAAACAAAGTAATCGGTAAATTCATTTGCACTTGGCTGACGGTAGCCAATTATACTTGTTAGAGGCTACAATGGTACATTTGGAAGGAGAGACAGCATTGGTCGTTTTTTTTTTTTATTATTAAACGCAAAATCGATTTTCGGTCACTTAGTGACCATCTTCAGTGCTTAATATATAATTTAAATTGGTAGGCACTGGTGTCAACAAGCTTACAGCGATCGCCGCGGGTAGCTTCTGCAAGCACATGGCTACACGTGGTCTTTTTTAATCTCATTTTGTTCTATATTGTTCGTTGAGGACATCCGATGACACTCGTTCAGGTTGTTTGTTCATCCGTTCACTCAGGGTTTTTTGTTCGGAGGGCAGCTAAACCCTCTGACCGAACACGCTGAGCTACCGTTCCGGCATTTTTCTCATTTTGGTGGCTTTCGTTTGTTTCATCTGCTCGGGGTGGGCGTCGTAAGACCCCCGTTTAAGTTCGTTGTTGATCTATTAACTCAGTTTTTTTTTTATTACAGAGGGCAGCTAACCCTCTGACCGAACACGCTGAACTACCGTGCCGACGGCATTCAGCGTGCAACGTGCTCACATGATCCCCTGCGTGCTGCTGAACGCACAGAAACAACCCGGCTTCTGCTTACGATACGTGTGCCTCAGGGTGGTATATCCGACCGCAGCGCGCTCTAGCGGCAAACCGGGGTTACAAGTGATACGCGCGAACTACAGAGTTCACATGTGTTCTTGGAATGGACCAGGGCAAACTAGCTGCTGTAGCTCCCGAGCCGTCCTCACTCGGGTCGGGGTTGCTGACGTCGGTGTGACCGCAAACGCTACAACCAAGTAAACAAGAGACAGAGACCGCGTCGCATTCGACGTACTGGTTAACGAGATTTGCTTCTGTACGTCGAGAATGTGCGACTGCAGCGCTCTCCAGTTGCGGTTGTCAGCGGTATCTAGCTCGCAGATTATACCGTTTGTTTCCGAAGTGGATGGGCGTACAATTCCTTTGTTAGCTGCGTTAAAACGCATATTTCCTCCACATGCTATTCATGTGATTCTGCTCTAGTCTACACAAATAAAAACATCAGTGTCCGCGTACGTGTCATAATGTAGAAAGGAAAGTTTCATGTGCTGTCAGTAACGAGACCAATTAAAAAAATGCATTACAAATAGTGCGACTTACAGTTCCAGTAAACTTCCACGATAGTAAAAAATTATTTCATCATTCTCACTTTTTATTTACACCGAAAGCTCATCCGTACTTGGTCACTGTTTCTGTTCGGCAGTAGAATCTGTAGAACATGTGAAATGTTGGACTTGTAGCAAGGAAGTGCAAAGTAGCTGCCAGTAGCTTATAGATCAAGTCTGTCGAACAAACTCAGTGCTGAAACAGAGAGAGTACACACATACAAGGTCCAGTAACATTAATGATCAGCGCCCACGTTGGACGTCGAAGTAGTATAACCACTGATAGATGGCAGGTCACAGCACTAGCCGTGAAGGGTGTATTAAAGGGAGAGGGAGGGAGGGAGTGGATAGAGTGCAGTCGTTGCTTTAATGTGGGGACGGAGCGATTTACACTACTGGCCATTAAAATTGCTACACCAAGAAGAAATGCAAATCATAAACGGGTATTCATTGGACAAATATATTATACTAGAACTAACATGTTATTACATTTTCACGCAATTTGGGTGCATATATCCTGAGAAATCAGCACCCAGTAATAACGGCCTTGATACGCCTGGGCATTGAGTCAAACAGAGCTTGGATGGCATGTACAGGTGCAGCTCCCCCTGCAGCTTCAACACGATACCACAGTTCATCAAGAGTAGTAACTGGCGTATTGTGACGAGCCAGTTGCTCGGCCACCATTGACCAGACGTTTTCAGTTGGTGAGAGATCTGGAGAACGTGCTGGCCAGCACAGCAGTCGAACATTTTCTGTATCCAGAAAGTCCCGTACAGGACCTGCAACATGCGGTCGTGCATTATCCTGCTGAAATGTAGGGTTTCGCAGGGATCGAATGAAGGGGGAGAGCCACGGGTCGTAACACATCTGAAATGTAACGTCCACTGTTCAAAGTGCCGTCAGTACAAACAAGAGGTGACCGAGACGTGTAACCAATGGCACCCCATACCATCAAGCAGGGTGATACGCCAGTACTGCGATGACGAATACACGCCTCCAATGTGCGTTCACCACGATGTCGCCAAAGACGGATGCGACCATCATGATGCTGTAAACAGAACCTGGATTTGTCAGAAAAAATGTTTTACCATTCGTGCACACATGTTTGTCGTTGAATACACAATCGCAGGCGCTCCTGTCTGTGATACAGCGTCGAAGGTAACCGCAGCCATGGTCTCCGGGCTGGTATTCCATGCTGCTGCAAGCGTCGTCCAACTGTTCGTGCATATGGTTGTTGTCTTGCAAACGTCCTCATCTGTTGACTCAGGGATCGAGAAGTGGCTGCACGTTTCGTTACAACCGTGCGGATAAGATGACTGTCATCGCGACTGCTAGTGATACGAGGCCGTTGGGATCCAGCACGGCGTTCCGTATTACCCTCCTGAACCCACCGATTCCATATTCTGCTAACAGTCATTGGATCTCGATCAACGCGAGCAGCAATGTCGCGATACGATAAACCGCAATCGCGATAGGCTACAATCCGACCTTTATCAGTCAAAACCTGATGGTACGCATTTCTCCTCCTCTCAACAACGTTTCACCAGGCAACGCCGGTCAACTGCTGTTTGTGTATGAGAAATCGTTTGGAAACTTTCCTCATATCAGCACGTTGTAGGTGTCGTCACCGGCGCCAACCGTGTGTGAATACTCGGAAAAGCTAATCATTTGTATATCACAGCATCTGCTTCCAGTCGGTTAAATTTCGCGTCTGTAGCACGTCATCTTCGTAGTGTAGCAATTTTAATGGCCAGTACTGTATTTGACGTTCAAAACAGCAACATTGTCTTTTAGGCTAAGGGTGGAATTGTTTCCGAATCGATTAAGTTTTTAAATTGTTTGCGTGCCGCTGGGGGTGTAAGGTACAGTGAAGCGACTCTAACAGCCTCTCCTGTACAAATGTCAACCTCACCTACCCGAGTTGCAGCTAAGGATTGCTGCACGGTACACCCTGTTATTGCTAACGAGGCTCTGACGACCGAGTGTTTCCCGGGATAAGGAAACGCCCCCTATCAAGTGCCAACGGTCTCAAAGAGAGCGGATGAGCGGATAGAGGCAGGGCACTCTCTTGTCCTTGGAGTGAGAAATTGCTCCTAAAGGCGGAAGAACTTCACAGTCAACGGCATAGGATGGAGAAGGCAACGGGAAACCACTCCATTAAAGATCACTCAAGATATCCCAAGAATCAGTAGCGCACCATGCCAGAATCTTCTGTTAAACATAAATCCGGAGTAATAGTCCCCCAATCGGATCTCCGGGTGGGGACAATGGAAGGTCAGGCAAAGTTGAAGAATACACTAAAAATAGCAACATGGAATGTAAGAACACTCCTCCAATGCGGGAAATTAGAGAACCTCAAACTAGAGATGGACAGAATGGGAACAGACATAATAGGAATATCTGAGATGCGATGGCCTGAACCAGGAGACTTCAGATCAGGAAATTATCGTATCATTCATACAGGTACTAACCAAGGAACAACTGGAATCGGTGGAGTTGGAATAATTCTAAAAGGAAAACTCGGGAATCTAGTCACAGGATATGTGCAATTTAACTCTAGGATAATACTAGTCAAAATTGGAACCAAACCAAAGAACACGGTAATAGTACAAGTCTATATGCCGACATCGGCAGAAGAAGACGATGTAATAGAAACAGTGTATGAAGACATCAACAAAGTTATAAATTATGTTAAAGGTGAAGAGAACTTAATTATAATGGGAGATTGGAATGCTAGTGTTGGAGAAGAGAAAGTTGACGGAATTGTAGGGAAATATGGTCTAGGAGATAGAAACGAAAGAGGAAGCCGGCTAATTGAATTTTGTGCCAAAAACAAGTTGGTCATAGCGAACTCCCTTTTCAACCACCATAAAAGAAGAAGGTACACGTGGAAAGCCCCAGGAGATACTAGAAGACACCAAATCGACTATATATTAGTAAAATCGCGTTTTAAAAACCAAATCAAGGATTGCAGAAGCTACCCGTCTGCGGATATTAATAGTGATCACAACCTTGTAATGATGAAATGCTTACTCAAACTCAAGCGATTAGAGAGAAAAACGAACAAAGTATGGAACAGAGATAACCTAAAGTCTGAAGAACTAGTGATCCCTTATGCACGGAAAACTGATGAGACGGCATCAAACATTATTCCCGGGAGTACTAGCGAGGAGTGGAAACAAATCAAAGAAGGCATACATAAAGCAGCAGAAGAATTTATTGGGAAAGCCAAACCTGTAAACAGGAAAGAGTGGATAACACCTGAAATAATTTGTCTAATGGAAGAAAGAAGACTATACAAAAATGCCTCTGACGAGCAAAGCGAAAACAAATATAGAAAGCTTAGAAACCAAATAAACAGAGAATCTAGGAAAGCAAAAGAAAATTACCTCAACAGCATTTGTAAAGAGGTGGAGGAAAACATGGTTAAAGGAAAAACTGACTTGGCCTACAGAACAATAAAACAAAACTTTGCTAAACGGAAAGTAAAATCTTCAGGAACTATAAAGAACAAAGAGGGCAAGGTACTATTTGGATATGACACGCTGAAGAGATGGCAAGAATACATTGAAGAGCTATATCAAGGAGACCCTCTAACAGATAATATGATAGAATTAAGCGAAGAAGTAGAGAAAGAAGAACTAGGGGACACAATTCTGAAAGATGAATTCGAAAAAGCACTAAAAGAACTACCAGATAAGAAAGCGGCAGGTGTTGATGATATACCTTCTGAACTAATTAAGAAATCAGGAGACAAAATGAAAGCTACATTACTGCAACTCATACAGAAAATATACAAAACAGGTGAAGTTCCTGAAGACTATCAGAAATGCATCATATTCCCCATACCTAAGAAAGCATCTACTATGGACTGTGAAAACCATCGAACACTCAGTCTTCTTTCACACGCATCAAAAATTCTAATAAGAATAATTTTGAAAAGAGTTGAAAACCAATTGAATAGCACTCTAAGTGAAGACCAATTCGGTTTTAGAAGCGGTGTAGGGACGAGGGAAGCAATCTTATCTTTAAGACTAATAATTGAGAAACAAATTTCCAAAAACAAACAAGTATTTATAGCCTTCGTAGACCTCGAAAAGGCATTTGACAATGTTGTATGGCCAGAAATGTTTAGAATTCTGAAGAAGGCTGGTCTGAAATATAATGATAGAAGGATAATCTTTAAAATATACCAAAATGAAACAGCCTTAGTTAAGAAGGAAAACAAAGAAGAAACAGCAAGAATAAGGAAAGGAGTGAGACAGGGATGCCCACTATCTCCAGTAATTTTCAACGCATATATCCAAGAAGCAATAGACAAAATAAGAGAGAATATTGAAGTAGGAATAAAACTTAACGGAATGAAAATAGATATGTTGCGATATGCAGATGATATCGCCATAATTACAGAAAGGAAAGAAGATTTAGAAGCCGCACTCAATGAAATGGAAAACACCTTAAAAGAACAGTATGGAATGAAAATAAATAAGAAAAAGACTAAAGTGATGGTGAGTGGCGCCCTGAACTACAATGAACCCATACGAATAACAATAAAGGGAGAGAAACTAGGGCAGGTTACAGAATTTAACTACTTAGGTAGCAAAATAACAGCAGATGGAAGGAGCAAAAGTGACATTAAAAACAGAATACAACTTGCCAAAATAGCATTCAATGGAAAAAGAAACTTACTGACGAGTAGAAATGTTAGTTTAGACGTAAGAAAGAGAGTCATGAAAACCTATGTGTGGAGTACAGCCCTTTACGGATGTGAAACTTGGACTAGTGGAAAAGAAGAAAAGAGAAGATTAGAGGCATTCGAAATGTGGTGCTACCGGAGAATGGAAAAAATCAGCTGGCGAGACAAGGCTACAAACGAAGATGTCCTCAGAAGAGTGAAAGAAAACAGATCTCTTTGGCGAAATATACAGAAAAGAAGAATAACCTTCATAGGTCACATTTTACGGCATAACAATTTCATTAAGAGAATATTAGAAGGAATCATTGAAGGAAGAACTCGCCGAGGACGACCTAGATTAAGCTACATTCAACAAGTAATAAATGACATCGGGTGCCAGACCTATGCAGATATGAAGAGGAAAGTTGACAAAAGAACGGAATGGCGTGCTGCTGCCAACCAACCTGTGGGTTGATAACCGAAGAAGAAGAAGCGTGCCGCCGTTGTTAAAGGCTACCGTAGATGACGAAATGGTGCTGTGCAAAATCGGCACCGAGGCAACTGTGGTGTCGCACGGGCGATATATATCATGTGGTCGACTGCTGCGGGATGTGTTCGGGAGAATAGACGTGCATCTGTTGAGCAATTGACCGTCCAGATGAACCAAGGGGCTACCGACGGCGTCTCCCTAGCGATCGTTCAGCGAACTTTGCTGCGAATGAGCGTCCGCAACAGGCACCCTGTTCAAGCACCCACGCTGACTACTGTCCATCGGCGAAAAAAATTTGGAGTTTGCAAGCCAGTACCGCTACGCGACGTCCACCTAATGGCAGCAGGTGGACTTTTCATGTTAACCGCGTTGGGCTCCATCAGACAGTTGGTCGTTGGCCTGTAGGCCATGAAAGGTCTGGAAGCAAACATCCTGCAATAGTCATCGGAAGGTTCCAGGCCATATGGCATTCCCTGGGTGATCTCATCATTCTGGAAGGCACAATTGATCAACCCAACCCTACATCTATCTGATTTGATCCATTATAAATGATTCTGAAAGCCTGCGACTGTGAAAACAATAGGTTTGTTTATAGATAACTCATCTGCTACCATGTCCATTATAATTATCCGGGCTGTTATGCCGTGGTCGGTTGATGAATTCTGTGTCAATTCCCAACGTTTCGTCCCCGTCTGCGGAGGACATCTTCAAGGGGGTCTGTAGCTCGATGGAAGGTCCAACACACCCACTCGCTCGCTATTGACTGTCAGAAGCCAGCCAGTGGTTGTATAGGACCTTCCATCGAGCTACAGATCCCCTTGAAGATGTCCTCCGCAGACGGGGACGAAACGTTGGGAATTGACACAGAATTCATCAACCGACCACGGCATAACAGCCCGGATAATTATAATGGACATGACATTTCCGGCCGTGAAAGTCTACATTTTAGTATCATCTGCTACCAGTCATGATTTTCTTTATTTTATTTTTCGCACGACGCGTTTCAGGAAATGATACCCTTTTTCAAGTGCGTGTTTTGTGTTTGCTATGCTAAATGGACCACACGGAAACTTAAAGTCATCGAAATGAAGCAGACTCTCACACATCGACAATATCACATAGAAATGGCGTAACAAACACAAAAAACGCACATGAAAACGGGAATCATTTCCCGAAAAGCGTTTCGAGAAAAATAAAGTAAAGAAAATCGTGACTGCTAGCAGATGAGTTATTTATAAACAAACCATACATCTGTTCTTATGAACCACGCCCTGGGCTACATTCTATTTAATTTTCCTCGGCACAATGGCATCTTCCAGCATGACAATGCAACGCATCACATACCTCGCAGTGTGCATGTGTGGTTCGAAGGGCATCAGGATGAGTTTACCGTACTCCCGTGGTCACGAAACTTCCCGAATTTAAATTCAACTGAGGATCTTCAGGACCACTTCGTTCGTGCCATTGATCCTCACCCGAGAAACTAGCCGCAGCTAGCTATGGAACTAGGGGGGAGGGGGGGGGGCATGGCTCCACAACCTCAATAATTTTTTGCATGACTTGCGTCGGTCCGTACTGCAAAGGAGTGGTTATTTAGAGTTTTGACTGGACAGTGTATTTATATAACGTCGAATATTATAGAACATACTTCCAATAAATTACTCAGAAAACCCCAGCCCGTTTTAGAAAATTCAAAGCTAAATAAATAAAATGGATTTAATAAGACACAAACCAATTTCATACCAATTCTTACCTCTGAGTCTCTGTTCATTACGGTATACTCAACTTCCATAACAAGCAACCATGTATGTTACCATTTGCTGTAGGTGTTAATCGTCAATGTTATTTAGCAAAAAGGCACTTTTGTTGGGCCTTCAATGCGCTGATTCCTTGAAATAACTACTTTCTTATCACGTAAGTTATAATACGAATATTATTTAAGGCCAATATCACGTTTCCCTATCACTTTAATACAACAAATCGTACCAGTAATGATGTGTTTCCAAGAGCTCCTCAATCAGCTGGTGCTTTGAAATGGCCTACATTCAGGGGACGTAAGTTATAATATAAAATACATCAAATAAAGCCTTTAATTTTGTACTCAAATGGGATGTGATGTAGGTGGCGTTCTTCGGTCTCATTTGTCTGCGTTCAAATGCATGTTCAGAATATCTGACGTACTTTACATTCCTCTTCACGCTCGGAAAGACTCTGCAGTGTGCTTTTTACGCGGTACGCTCAAAGTAGACGTTCGACTGAACGGTTGCTCTGACGACGGCTTTAGGGACAGGTCTGTAATTAGTAGTCAGTGCCTGAGCAGTCCCTCGTGCTCCGCGCCTCTCCGCTCTCTCTCTCTTCGAGTAACCTGATTTTCTAAAAGACTTTACCGATACCGGCGGTTCGAAGGGGCGTGAGAGGTACAGGTGTGGGAGGGAGGGAGGGACAACTGCTGGAGGGGCGTGGGCGTCTCTTAAGAAGGCCCTGCGGCCCGCCAGCCGACAGTCCAGTATTGGGGAACACAGCAGGTGGAGGAATCGCCATGGCTGCCCACGGACTCCTGGTGTCGCTGCTTTTACTGTTCCCTGTGGTAAGCTGTTGTACTGTAGTACAAAGTGGTTTCAGGATAAGGAGAAGGTATAATTGATAGGTACCCTGGTATCGTAGGAGAATTGTCCGACAGTGTAGCCGAACAAAGTGTAGCCGAAATTTCCACAGACCCCACGTCAGACCTACGTAGGACTTTTTCTAAACATCGGTTCGAGAATTTCTGATCCTTCTCGAATGACACTAAAACCACACGTATACGTATGGTAGGCTCATGGAGACTAGGGGACACTATATTAGTGTTGCACAGCATCACCTGCCTTTTGCTCCTCTCAGGTGCAGTCTTTTTCCTGATCGATTAAAGTACCCCTTAGCAAAACCCATACATATTTTACCGTAAAAATGAATGTACGTATACACCTTTGTTTTCAACATCTCTTCTTAAACCACTGGACTGATTTCAACTTGGTATACGTATCACTTAAGCAGTGTAGCCCACGGCGCGTGAATAGCCGTGTTTTAATCATTCAATATTAGCGAATGAGAGCACTCAATGACGTGCAACAAACTTTACATGTAATATCAAACCTTTAAGAAACTTTTTCTCGCCGGAAGTCCCCCCCCCCCCCCCCCAGAAAATGATGAAAGGAAGAAAAACCATCACTTACTACATTTCCGTTTTCATGCATTAAACTGCCTTATCAAGAATGACACTTTAATTTATCACTTCATTACCACCAACTCTATTCGCATACAGTGCCTACATATGTCGCTGAATGTACCTACAAAAATACATTCTATATATTTTTCCACTGCGCATAGTTCAGGAGATACAATGTCAAATACTCATATACGTGAAAATCTGCGGCCTCGTGTATGACGTTTTAATTTATTAGCACCTTACTACTAAATCTACTCACAATACATTTCGCGTGTAGTAGCCGTATGTATCATTTGATGTATCTGCAAACTTATACCACTGTGCAGCACATAGTTCAGGAAATACGACGTCATAAACATTGATATGCGGAAAATGAAATTGTAGAGTGAAAGTGGCTAGAGTATGTGAAATATGTTTACAAATACGTCTAAAATATGTTAAATACATGTGAAACATATTTGACTTCTGTATACGCGGGCAAAGGCACGGGTAAAAAGCTCATGCTAAACCCTTCAACGATTCCAACCAGATTTGGTACACATATTGGTTACGATATGGATAAAAATATTTTGAGGGATAAGAACATGTATTTGACATGTGTATACGAGGAAAAAGCCACGTGTAGAAAGGTCATCCTAAACCCTGGAACGATTTAAACCATATTTCCTACACATATTAGTTACGATCTTGATAAAAATACTGTGAGGGGTAAGAACCACAGGCCTCCTATTGGTGTGAGCATGTTAAAGTGGAGAGAGGAAGAGATGGAATGACAGCGAGGGAAGGGAGGAGATGGACACAGATAGGGGGAGAGTGAAATGGACAGAGAGAGGAGAAGAAGAGATGGATGGGGTAAGGAGAAGTGAACAGTTGAGAGACAGGAGGAGGAGAAATAAGCAAAGAGATGGAGGAGGAGGAGATGAACTGAGACAGTGGGAGGTGCAAATTGACAGAGGAAGGAAAGAAGAGGAGATGGACAGAGAGAGGGAAAATCAGGAGATCCAAGAAAGGAGAGTGCGATTAACAGGGAGAGGGGAGGGAGGAGGAGGTTAATAGATGTCGGGCATAAATACTTACCCGGGTAACGCCAGTTACTCAGCCAGTTGATATATGAAAAAGGATTAAGAATTACAATTTTCCCACTAACTGCGGTTTAGAAACTGCCTGTGAAGACATCGACGCGATGCGTTATTAATTGTATTGTGTGAAAAGCACCTGCAGAGCAGCAATCTTCGTCGATTGAACAGTAGCGCTACATAATCATGGCTATACCGCACTACTGTGTGTTGTTGTTGTTCTGATCCTTCACTCCGAGGAATGGTTTCATGCAGCTCTCCATGTAAGCTGACATGCCTCAGGATGTGCCCTATAAACCAATTTCTACTTTTACTCAAGGTGTACGATAAATTTGTTCCCCCACAATGCGATTCAGTAGCCGCTCATTCGCTGTTCGACCTACGCGTCTAATTTTCAGCATTCTTCAGGCATCACCATTTTATTTTGGATTTTTGGTCATCGGCAGAGGGTCGGCATGATTGTTAACAGGTGGGTCATGGTCAATTTAGGGGTGGCCGTATGCCATTCATGTCGGCACGCTGTTATCCTCCCCCCACTTTCCTGGGGATGGAAAGTGTGGTGTACCGTAACCTACATCGTGGAGTATTATCCATGTGAAAGTAACCGAAAGTTTCCTAAATATTTGAGAATCGTGTAACTGAGGTTTTATTTGAGTACCAGCCCGGTATTCACCTAGCAGGATCTGGAAAACGGCCTAAAAATTATGTCCACTCTGCCCGGCGCTCCGATCCTCGTCGTTAATCTGCGTGGTCAGGGCCGACGCATCTCCAGTACTTTAAAAAAGCACGGCTGTCCGGGCGGGTTCAACATTCTTCTTCTGTAGCAGGACATTTGAAACGATTCTATTTCCTTCTGGTCAAAATTGATTATCGTCCAGTTTCCAATTCTATACAAGCCGACACTCCATACAAATACCTCCCGAACACACTAACTAATACTTAAAATTATATTAGGCTTCAAAAGTATTTTTTTATGGTTCCGTATCTCAAACGGTAAGAAACAGGACCCTTGTAGGATCACTTTGTTGTCTGCTTGCCTATCTGTCTGTCTGTCTGCTCAGCTTTTCAAAACGATTTTTCTCCCGAACGGGTAGACGTATAAACTTAAGGTTTACGTCCCATATTAAGGTCTAACGTCATTTTGCCGCTTAAATAAAGTGAATCTTCTAAGTCAAACCAATCAGAATTTGTCACATATTTTGATACTCGCAAAGTCACTCATCAAAGCTGCTGGGTTCTTTTCGTTGACCTACAATTATGAACTTTGCTAAACAGCTAAGTTTCAAAGTATCACCAACGGAAATAAATCAGAAAATAGATGATGTGTGATTACATTACTTGGAAAAAAATTGCCAATTTTTTGTCACACTGTCTGCCTGTCCGTCCACCTGTTAGGACTATTTTTTTCTCAGGAACGGATAGATATATCAAGTTGATATTTATGTCACACACTGAGGTCTATGGTCCCTTGGCGGTATAATACACGTTAGTTTGTAAGTCAATGCAGTCAAAATACACGGCCATATATGTGACATATTTCGATACTCGCAAACTCACTCACTAAAACCCTTGGAATACTTTCCCCTTGTGGTCTAATCATGAAATTCGGCAAGAAGAATGGTTCCACAGTACAAGTAAAGGAAAAGAAGCAAAACTTTTTTTTTCAATTGGATCACATTAACGACTTGGAATCTCTGGGACCGAATATCGACAATAGGCAAAAATCGTCGAGATCCCCGATTCCAAAAACGCATGAACTGTCTGTATACGTAATTTCAGTTTGTAGGCAATCCTAAGTGCCTCAGTCCTACTCGCACTGACACCTGATTCTCTCTTTATTTTTCCTTCTGTTTCTTTCAGCTATGAATCGACAAAACTTGCCTCCAATTCCCCGGAGTCGATTTGGTTCCATAACTAGTACAAATATCGCAAAGGCTTCGTACCAAGCATTATGGGATTACTTTACCGTTTCCGATGATCCCAGCGCTTGTGTACCTGAGCGTTAAGTGAAGTGTGCTTTCTGGCTATGCCATGTCGCTGCACGGTATACGTCTCTTGCACCGGGAATCACTAACCAGCGAAGTGCGGCGTAGTTGAGGCCGAAATCCATATCAGTTTCCCCCCATTAGCTTTTAACCCCACAGCGATAGAGACTGCTTAAAGATTCCGATGGAGGCCCTCCTAAATTTACTGTGATAGCAAAGTGGCGGGAATAGCCCGAGATATCACTCTCGTGCGGCCCTTTATCCGGTTAACATTAACTTTCGTCCCGATACATATTTCTTCCTGAAAACCATACCTACTAGAGAACCCAACCCGCTGTTAGTCGAAGATTCAACCGGACACAAAAACGCCAGACGGCCCTGAGAGCCTCGCAGAGTCACAGCTGTCCGCAAAAGGACTGGCATGGCGCGGGATGGCTTGGTATGTGTGTCTTCGATCTCAGTCAATTGGGAGAAAACAATACTGCCCTCGCGTAGACGCACTATGACATTCCAGCACGAGTGGTTGAATGCTGATCAGAATGGACCGTCACTGCTACAATTTGTGAAACTGCCAACAAGATGTACGTTGACCTGACTACTCTGCAGTTCACACCCATGCATTGGACGAGGGCTCATAGAACCACTATCTGGCTATTCTTCAACTGTTTCACTCTGGATTAGCACATTGTAAAATCAGTTAAAGCTTTCCGTGCGAGCTCTGACTTCTCTTATTTTATTACGACGTTCGTTTTTCACTCTGCAGGTGGAAGAATCAATGAAATATTTTTCCATTCGCAGGAAAAAATTGGCGACGGAAATTTCGTGCAAGAACTGTCGGCGCTATAAAGGACGCCTTTGTTACGATGATTGTCGCTCCTACTCACTCGTCACGCCCGTGTCGCTCTTTCCTCTATTTCAGGATAATACAGAAAAAGCTGCCCTTCTTTGAACTTTCTTTTTGTCCTCGGCAATCCTATCTGGTAAGGGTCCCACATCACGCAACAATACTCCAGAAGACGGACAAGCGTAATATAAACAGTAGATTTTTTTCCTCTTGTCAGCGTTCTGCCAATGAAACGCAGTAAGTCTCAAACTTTTAAATTTTTGTGGTTTATCGCTTAACTGAAATTTTAGGGAACTTTTTTAGTGCAGGCCTTCACACATTTTATACTTCAGGGTCAAACGATACTTTCCGCATCATTCAGATGTCTAAATCATTTTTCCATTTCGTTTTGATCTTCTAATGACTTTACTAGACGGTACGCGACAGCATAATCTGTGAAGAATTTAGGAGAGCTACTAATATTGTCTCCTAAATCGTTTGTACAGCTTAAGAATAGCTGAGGTCGTACATCACTTACAGGAAATACACAGGAAATCACGAATACAGACGCGGAACTGACACGATACTCCACAAGCGCGCGAGATGACTGGTTACCGCTTATGAGGAAGGGATACAGCAGTCTTCAAGCAATCCAGAAATTTAGAATGATCTTTAGGTCCCTTGTTTATAGCACTCATTACTTCGCGTGCTGTGTTTGATAAGAACAATTTTTTATGACTCTGTGCCGCCTGAGTGTCAGTATATCGCTTTCTTTATGGTATTTCATAATTTGAAAGAGGCTACAAGTCGATCTCAGTGATATGGGCGTATAAATCAGCTGATTTCTCTGTTTTCTTTTTTGTCCATCAGTGTTACCTGTCTAACTTTCCAGTGTTTATGTGCGGATCTTGCGTCTAGCAAGTGGTTGTGTATACAAGATGCGTCTGGAAAGTTCACTGAACGCTGTCAGAAAATGAAAAAGGTTTACAAACAAAATACGTTTGCTGGCCTTCATGGTAATCATCATTACCTGCAGCACACATGTGACACCGGCTCTACAGCTTTTTGAAACTATCAGCAAACGCTTATTATGGAACCGCTCTGAGCACCGCACTCGCGCGTTGTTGGTTTGTCAGCCGACGTTTTTGGGGCACGGGGAACGATAATCGCCACGCCATTTACAGTGGCTTGGTCTCTGAATCGTATTGGTAGCAGCAGGTCTCATCACCAGTAAAGATGAGGATGTCCAACAATGCGCGAGCTCGATGCTTAGAGCTATTCAATAATAAGCGTTTGCTGATAGTTTCAAAAAGTTTTACAACCGGTGTCAGATGCGTGTTGTAGGTGATGGTGATTACCTTGATGGCCAGCAAAGGTATTTTGTTTGTAACTCTTGTTTATTTTCCGAGACCATTAACCGAACTTTCAGGACGCACCTCGTTTGGTTGCTAAAAATGGAGCCGTTCGTCGGTACCTAATTGGAATACATTGTGGCTTAGATGACTATCTTCGCTACTCCTTCATTATCGAGAGGGAGCTGAATCATTCCTCAGGTCCTAATGTAGTTTTAAAGACCTAAAGATGAGCCACGAAACGAGTGTCGTCACGTCGAGATTACAACAGGAAGAGGGAGGCGATGAAGTGCTGTCTCGCCAGTGACGTGGGTGCGCAGCGTTAACAGGGGCTAGAATGGCCCCGGCGGGTATTGGTCTGGATAATGGCGTTACGGGGCGTCGTGCGGCGCCGAGAGCGCAACTTTGTTACCAGCAGGCGGCGGCAGAGGAAAGAGGGCAGATAGCCTCGGGCAGCGGAAGGGGCGGGAGTGTTGTGAGGGGTACTGGGTGTCGGGCACAGCTGTACGCCACCGTGTGTTGCGGAGTGCAGTGCGCCTGTCACTGCACGTGCTTCCATTGTGAAGACACACAATATTGTAGCCTTCATTGTTAAGCAAAATAACGGACACGCATCACGTTTGAGACTGCTACATACACAGAACAAGCACAACAATAACAGCTATGTAACAGCTATTGTACATTCGTACAAATTTTTCCCCCAGTCGCTTCTCTGGTGTAAACAGTCTACCGCTTCGTGTCGATGCCTAACGGAATTACACTTGACAAAAAATGTAAACATTCTTCTGCTTGGTGTCGATGCCTAACGGAATTACACTCATAGACAAACTTGGCAAACCAATTGCCATGACTCACGAGAAATCCTCTGTATACTACGACGGCTGATCAACAAAGAGTGAGACTAACTTTTTATCAAAGATTTTTGTTATCCCATTTCGGTGTTTGTATGACATTCTTTCAAAGTACTCCCATCTACTTGGATTCACCTCTTCCAGTCCTCAAACACATGGTGCAGGCCATTCTTTGTCAGGTCCTTGAGAAACATTTCATTTTTCTTGAGCACTACTTAAGAGTTCTCAGACTGAATGCTCCGAAGCTTTGCCTTTAGTAACGGGAACGAAAAATTTCACAAGGAGCAAGATTGGGAGTATAATGCGGATGTGGTACACAGATAATGTTGAATGGAGCAAGAAAGTGAATGACTCGATTAGCGACGTGAGGTCACACATTTTCATGATGAAGTCGTCACCCATTCCGAGAATGTGAAATATCCCCTTAGAAAAATTCTATAAAGGACAGTGCTGGAAAACCTCTACGTTATTTGATTTTCAAACATCTGAGCAATACTGAACGTACTCAGACATTTTTCTCTTTACTTATTCTGATCATCACTAAACTGACCCATATTTTTTTTTTTTTTTCGCAGCTCAATCTGACTTTCAATAATCCCTACAAAAGAATGGATCTGACTAACAATAACCTATACTTTTCATGAATCACTTACCTCACAAAAATCTTTGTTACTCAAACTACTGCAATACAGCGTGTGCCAATACTGCCAGCTGAATAAAAGATTGTGACTACTGAAGGCACTAACTACTGATAGGCATAGTTAGCAAAATTAAAGATTTTGATAGAAAACAAACAATGTATTTATCTTAATAATGTTCAAAGTTCACCATATATACACTCCTGGAAATGGAAAAAAGAACACATTGACACCGGTGTGTCAGACCCACCAGACTTGCTCCGGACACTGCGAGAGGGCTGTACAAGCAATGATCACACGCACGGCACAGCGGACACACCAGGAACCGCGGTGTTGGCCGTCGAATGGCGCTAGCTGCGCAGCATTTGTGCACCGCCGCCGTCAGTGTCAGCCAGTTTGCCGTGGCATACGGAGCTCCATCGCAGTCTTTAACACTGGTAGCATGTCACGACAGCGTGGACGTGAACCGTATGTGCAGTTGACGGACTTTGAGCGAGGGCGTATAGTCGGCATGCGGGAGGCCGGGTGGACGTACCGCCGAATTGCTCAACACGTGGGGCGTGAGGTCTCCACAGTACATCGATGTTGTCGCCAGTGGTCGGCGGAAGGTGCACGTGCCCGTCGACCTGGGACCGGACCGCAGCGACGCACGGATGCACGCCAAGACCGTAGGATCCTACGCAGTGCCGTAGGGGACCGCACCGCCACTTCCCAGCAAATTAGGGACACTGTTGCTCCTGGGGTATCGGCGAGGACCATTCGCAACCGTCTCCATGAAGCTGGGCTACGGTCCCGCACACCGTTAGGCCGTCTTCCGCTCACGCCCCAACATCGTGCAGCCCGCCTCCAGTGGTGTCGCGACAGGCGTGAATGGAGGGACGAATGGAGACGTGTCGTCTTCAGCGATGAGAGTCGCTTCTGCCTTGGTGCCAATGATGGTCGTATGCGTGTTTGGCGCCGTGCAGGTGAGCGCCACAATCAGGACTGCATACGACCGAGGCACACAGGGCCAACACCCGGCATCATGGTGTGGGGAGCGATCTCCTACACTGGCCGTACACCACTGGTGATCCTCGAGGGGACACTGAATAGTGCACGGTACATCCAAACCGTCATCGAACCCATCGTTCTACCATTCCTAGACCGGCAAGGGAACTTGCTGTTCCAACAGGACAATGCACGTCCGCATGTATCCCGTGCCACCCAACGTGCTCTAGAATGTGTAAGTCAACTACCCTGGCCAGCAAGATCTCCGGATCTGTCCCCCATTGAGCATGTTTGGGACTGGATGAAGCGTCGTCTCACGCGGTCTGCACGTCCAGCACGAACGCTGGTCCAACTGAGGCGCCAGGTGGAAATGGCATGGCAAGCCGTTCCACAGGACTACATCCAGCATCTCTACGATCGTCTCCATGGGAGAATAGCAGCCTGAATTGCTGCGAAAGGTGGATATACACTGTACTAGTGCCGACATTGTGCATGCTCTGTTGCGTGTGTCTATGTGCCTGTGGTTCTGTCAGTGTGATCATGTGATGTATCTGACCCCAGGAATGTGTCAATAAAGTTTTCCCTTCCTGGGACAATGAATTCACGGTGTTCTTATTTCAATTTCCAGGAGTGTATATCAGTTCATTATATCCTATATTACAAATTTACTCTTTCTGATGGACACACGTCCAGATTGTCCGCTCTCCAAATTCTGCCATATTTCTTCCAACATCCACCACTGCTGGCAGCTCACCTCCAACTGCGCAACGCTACGCGCTGTTCTCATCCAGCTGCCCAACACTACAATAGCAAATATTCCAACAATGCAAACCAGCCACAGACTTCACATACCACAGTCAGTGATTTTCATATAGAGCGCTACGTGGCGTTACCAACAGGGGACGTGTAAACTGACAGATTTTAAGAATCTGGACTAGGAAGCGGAATGGCGCTGTGAGATATGACAGCAACGAATTTAGCAATAATTACCATTTACTTCGTCATTAAAAGTAACACACTCACAGATGTCAAGTGAAATACACAGTTACTTGGAATGTTGGCGGTCGAATCTCAACACATAGTATATTATACAACAACTGAACCGATATGTGTGAGAGCAAGTCTACTAAATTACTGGTTACAACTTATCAAAATCACACACACACCGCATTTGCAGTGATCACTCACTCAACGAAGGATAGAATTTAGAAGAAAGCTTCCATACTCCACATGTAAGATCACTGGGTCAGAGCGCGACTGGCTGTAACGGTTTTTATATTATTTAATTTTAATTTATATTAATATTATTTATATATTATTTTATTTTTGTATTATCTCGCCACAGTCACGTAAATATCTGACAATGCTTCTACAAGTTTCGAACAGCCATTGGTCACCTTCGTACTAGAGACAGATGCAGCAAGAGGTCGTTGTTGCGTTCTCAAAACTTTGAGCTTTTTACTGTGTTCTTCGCAGCAGATAAATAATTCAGAATAAAAGACAACTCTAAATTTTGCATTCAGTAAAAATGAACTTTCATGAAAGCTAATAAAATCTAATCACAGAGTATATCTCTTACATAAAATATATCGACAACACGACAGCTGACAATGCGAAGGAAATCGCTTGCAGCCTTTAACCTGAAGATGACCACTGGATTGTCGAAAGCCACAACGGTACTGTGAAATGCTGATTTGATTGTCAAAATCGAAAAAGTAAAAGATTTTGTAGGTGGAATCTTTCAGCCCTTCAAAGCAAAAACTGGTATACAGCATAGTAATGGTCTATCCCCAACTTTCTTTTCAATTGTGTTATAGATGAAAGTCAGAAATTAGAAGGAAAAATTGAATAAATATAAGATTACATCAAGAAGGTTGGGAAGAGAAAACAGAAATATTGTCTTGCACTTGCAAATGACTTGGTATACTTTCTAAAAATGTAACGCTTTCTGCAGTGTTTTAGAAGAGACGACCATTAGGAGCGACTTAAGAAATTTTGCAGAATAAAATATAGCAAACGTCAAATTCCACCGAAATTTATGAAAACAGGTATCGGCCAAAAGAGAAGGTTAAAAAAATTAATATCTTGAGAAGATAATTTTAAAAAATGGTTCGGAAAAGACTGCTATAGAAGTAAGGATTCATAAAACGGAAGGGCATGTTTTATAATTAGAGACCTATAGCATTAAAAATACCTGCCTAAAAACACAAAAATAAGGGATTATAACTATACTGACTCCAAAATGTCTATATCCAAGCGAATGTCTATCGTTAAACTACAATTCAGGGCCGGCCGGTATGGGCGAGAAGTTCTAGGCGCTTCAGCCTGGAACCGCGCGACCGCTACGGTCCTCGAGCATGGATGTGTGTGATGTCCTTAGGTTAGTTAGGTTTAAGTAGTTCTAAGTTATAGGGGACTGATGACTTCAGATGTTAAGTCCCACAGTGCTCAGAACCATTTGAACCGATTCGTTTTTTTTTTTTTTTTTTTTTTTTTTTTTTTTACAATTCATGTAAATTAGGGGTACTGGAAAGGTGAATCATTATGGGGATATTAGCTCCACGAAATATTATGGAAGGATGGAAATTACGAAGTAACGATGAAATGTATCGAAACACGGTAAACGTATCATAAGTAAAGAGAAAAACATGGTATTTCTTGAACATTCATATCGAACGGCATACACTAGATAACCAGAAATGTCTTCAAATATTTCTGGGGCGGAAAGTCAATAACAAGTAGGATCGTAGGAGTAAACGAGTATTTAGAAAAACAATAGAATAATACAGTAACTGAAGAAACAACCAACAGGGAAACGTATCTAACATGGAAGGACTCCAAGTTGTGAGAGTGAGTAAAACTGGTCTGAAGTGGTCAGCAGCCAGGAAGAAAAAACATAGTGAACAGGTGAAAGAGTAGGGGCGAGTGTTGTACCTCGGAACACTTATCTGATTTTCGTCTCTAGCCAGCCCTGTAACAAAAATTTAATAATTATCGTTATTCCATTTCCAAATGAGAGCATTCATTTTTTATGTGCTTCAGTCATTCTATGAAATTACAAAAGCTACTCCGCAAATTTAAGATCTTTTCCTTATGTCAAAACATGTTGCAAGCTACAACTTGGTCATGTAAATAGGGACAAACATTCGACTCAAATTTAAAAGCGTTACAGTAGAGAAAATCTTGTCAATACGTTATTCTGTGATCTATTTGTTAAATTATTACTCTACTTCATATTGTCAAAAGCCAGTTACCCCTTGAATAAATTTTTAAATTGAACTGATTCAATTTTCAGGACAGATAAAAATTGTTTATACATTAAAGAAACTCAGTTCATTTACAAGTATCACGTGTTCTGTGGTAAAAGACATGTTCTGATTCGAGCTACAAGACTGTGCGCGACAGCTGTAGTACGAATTAACGATCTACATTTTATAGAACTATTTGCAAAAGAAATATAGCATTTTACTCACTACAGTACAAAATTCTGTACATGCAGCATGAACAGTATGTTACAAACAGCCTTAAGATATCGTATAGTAGTTGAATGCGTAGAACTCTAAATGTTTACAATCGCTGCACAAAACACAACTTCACGTCTAACAACAACCGAAACTGTAGAAAACGGTGGAAATTCCTTGTGGCGATACGTAGTGTGCACTTCTTCGTGTGATTATAAAATATGACTGAAGAACCGACCAAAAAACACAGTCCTCTATGTTCGAACACTCTCATTACTGGGAGAAAAGAAAAGAGCAACCAATGATGACTTAAAACTGGCACATTCCCAATATTTGTCCTATCCGAGAAGGAAGGGAAGAAAATAAAGAAAGAAAAACAGTGTTGAAATGTTTACTTGACCAACCAGAAGCGGTATTGGGAAGAGTTTTGATGTAAAGTCGAATTTGAGATGCCATGTCAATTAGCAATGTTGCACAGTATGTGGCTGAGTGTAACTTGATGTGAGTGCTTGCACGGTGCACACAGCAGATGCGCCGTCCCCTGGTGCAGTAGAAGCCAGGCACTGCAGCTGGCAGCACGGGCAGAGGGAGCCACAGCGCCGGGCCATGAATAATGCACGCCGGCCGGAAGTCCACTCCCCGGGCGGGCAAATGACTGTCAAACTGCAGAGCCGGCCAATGGGCCGACGCATCACCTGCTATCAGGCAGACACGCTGCTTACCGTGATCTCCACGCATTCATCTCTGCAAGTATAGCGCAATTACTGTTTTTTGACAGCTGACAATAATTTGTATTTTTCTCCTTTTTGATTTAGTTACGGCAACAGCTGCTGCTTTCTAGTGCTGATTTCAGATGTTGTTGTTGTGGTCTTCAGTCCTGAGACTGGTTTGATGCAGCTCTCCATGCTACTCTATTCTGTGCAAGCTTCTTCATCCTTGAGTAACTACTGCAACCTACATTCTTCTGAATCTGCTTAGAGTATTTATCTCTTGGTCTCCCTCTACCATTTTTACCCTCCATACTGCCCTCCAATACTAAATTGGTGATCCCTTGATGCCTCAGAACTCGTCCTACCAGCCGATCCCTTCTTCTAGTCAAGTTGTGCCACAAACTCCTCTTCTCCCCCATTCTATTCAATACCTCCTCATTAGTGATGTGATCTACCCATCTAATCTTCAGCATTCTTCTCTAGCACCACATTTCGAAATCTTCTATTCTCTTCTTGTCCAAACTATTTATCGTCCATGTCTCACTTCCACACATGGCGACACTCCATATAAATACGACTTCCTGACACTTAAGCCTATGCTCGATGTTAACAAAGTTCTCTTCTTCTCTGCCATTGCCAGTATACATTTTATATCCTCTCTACTTCGACCATCATCAGCTATTTTGCTTTCCAAATAGCAAAACGCCTCCACTACTGTAAGTGTCTCATTTCTGTGGTGTCACCGCCAGACACCACACTTGCTAGGTGTTAGTTTTAAATCGGCCGCGGTCCATTAATACATGTCGGACCCGTGTGTCGCCACTGTGTGATCGCAGACCGAGCGCCACCACAAGGCAGGTCTCTAGATACGGACTAGCACTCGCCCCAGTTGTACGGACGACGCAGCTAGCGACTACACTGACGAAGCCTCGCTCCTTTGCCGACCAGATAGTTAGAATAGCCTTCAGCTAAGTCAATGGCTACGACCTAGCAAGGCGCCATTAGTAACATTGCATGTATCTAAAGAGTCTCACTTGTATCGCCACAATCTCCAGATGTACCAAAAGGATGAATTAAAGTTAAGTATTACAGAAGCTACGTACTTTTCTTTATAGCATTCATTACGTATCCTGTTTCAGACCTCACGTCCATCTGCTGGCTTAGCGCGTGCCTTTCGGCTTCCTCTCATTGTGTCTAGGCTGTCTTGTCTAGACACAACAATTTCCTAATCTAATTCCCTCAGCATCACCCGAGTTGACAACATTCCATTATCCTCGTTTTGGTTTTGTTGATGTTCACCTTATATCCTCCTTTCAAGACACTGCTCATTCCGTTCAACTCCTCATCCAAGTCCTTTGCTGTCTCTGACAGAATTACAATGCCATCGGCGAACGCCGACCGGAGCGGCCGAGCGGTTCTAGGCGCTACAGTCTGGAACCGCGGGACCGCTACGATCGCAGGTTCGAATCCTGCCTCGGACATGGATGTGTGTGATGTTCTTAGGTTAGTTAGGTTTAAGTAGTTCTAAGTTCTAGGGGATTGATGACCTAAGAAGTTAAGTCCCATAGTGCTCAGAGCCATTTGAACCATTTCATCGGCGAACCTCAAAGTTTTTATGTCTTCTCCGTGGATTTTAATACCTACTCCGAATTTTTCTTTTGTTTCCGTTACTGCTTGCTCAATGTACAGATTGAATAACATCAGGGAGAGGCTACAACCCTGTCTCACTCCCTTCCCAACCACTGATTCCCTTTCGTGCCCCTCGACTCTTATAACTGTCATCTGGTTTCTGTACAAATTGTAAATAGCCTTTCGCTCCCTTATTTTACCCCTGCCAACTTTAGAATTTGAAAGAGAGTATTCCAGTCAACATTGTCAAAAGCTTTCTGCAAGTCTACAAATGCTAGGAACGTAAGTTTGGCTTTCCTTAATCTTCTAAGATAAGTGGTAAGGTCAGTATTGCCTCACGTGTTCCAATATTCCTACGGAATCCAAACTGATCTTCCCCGAGGTCGGCTTCTACCAGTTTTTCCATTCGTCTGTAAAGAATTCGCGTTAGTATTTTGCAGCTGTGACTTATTAATCTGATAGTTCGGTAATTTTCACATCTGTCAACACCTGCTTTCTTTGGGATTGGAATTATTATTTTCTTCTTGAAATCTGAGGGTATTTCGCCTGTTTCATACATCTTGCTCACCAGGTGGTAGAGTTTTGTCAGGACTGGTTCTCCCAAGGTTGATTTCAGATATGAACCACAAAACCGAGCAGTGAGACTAACATGTGGTGCTTGTTGTGCCGTGCGTTCATACAGCGCGGTCGCCACACGTAAGACGCGGCCACCGTCTTTTAGAGCGCCAGTGGCACCAGCGCGAAACACTTGAAAGCGCTCACAGTGGGGGCGCCTCAAGAGATGCAGCAGTCATACCGCTGGAGGCGACGGAACCAGTCAGGAGGCAACCCTACCTGCTTAAGTCGCGTCGTCGCCGCCTGGAATGGGGGTGGACTGGTGGGCCTCTTTGAGTACGGAGCAGGTCTCCTCTCAGTGGCGACGCTGTTACTGTGATAGTGTTTACGGGAGATGAACATCGGCTACGAACCTGGAGACGAGTGACTACGCTGAATTATGTTTCACCTTGTTTTCAGAACAAATCTAAGTTCTAATAATTCTGACTTTCCATTTGGGAGTTCGTACCTGGGACACAACAGTGCTCACCCGAAGTCGTTTTGTAACTTTCTCTTCTGTACTTATCGGTACACTTACACCATTTGATATTTAAACCAAAACAAAAAAATGATAATAAAGAATGGAGTGGTGACCTGGACAGATTCACACATACGGGTTGGATCCTATTCTGTCCACTTATTCGTAAGAAATACTCTTAACAAAACTTACAAGACAGTTCTTTTAATACTGTGGTGTCACCGCCAGACACCACACTTGCTAGGTGGTAGCCTTTAAATCGGCCGCGGTCCGTTAGTATACGTCGGACCCGCGTGTCGCCATTGTCAGTGATTGCAGACCAAGCGCCGCCACACGGCAGGTCTGGAGAGACTTCCTAGCACTCGCCCCAGTTGTACAGCCGACTTTGCTAGCGATGGTTCACTGACAAATTACGCTCTCATTTGCCGAGACGATAGTTAGCATAGCCTTCAGCTACATCATTTGCTACGACCTAGCAAGGTGCCATTATCATTTGCTATTTATCTTGCGATGCATGTACCGTCAGACCGATGTTCACCAATTGTGGATTAAAGTTAAGTATTCCAGCAGCTACGTACGTTATTGGCGATATTAATTACCTTGTCCAGTTCCAGACCTCACGCCAGCCTGCGTGAGCTTAAACGCGTGCCTTTCGGCTACCCGTCACTGTGGATTGGCTGTCTTGCCAGTCCACAATAAATACCACATGCGTTAACTCACTACCCCAATGACAGCTGTGATATCACGCATCATGACCACCCTACTGGGTAATTTTTTCCACCGCGCAGAAACTCTAGGAACCGATCGACGAGTGGATATGGAGCAAAAAAGGTCTAATGAATACATGTCAAGAAATACATGGTTTCCATGCTAGAGACGAATCATTAAATCTTAATTTTAAATTAATAACAGCCTCAGTTCCAATGTTTACCTAGGTTTCAGTTGGGATAACCCAATCTTCTTCAGAATAAAACGAATTACGATTTGTCCATAATGGACAACGTCCAAAACAGCGTCATACTGCAATAACTTATCTGGGAAACAGCCTCGGCCCCACTTCGCGACAGCAGTACGGCAGCAACAGACGTTGTACTGTAACTGGCTACAGCCTCGAGAGTGCATGCGCGCTAGTGCACTAACATGCACTCCTAAACTTAAAATTTTTATGAATAACGAGGTGCGGCTAACGAAATTGACGCATACGTTATCCTGTAAGGAACAAAGATATATCGACTGTCTTAACACTTGTAATAGTTTGTTGGACGTCAAAAGTGAAGGGAGCAATGCGTTTACTATTTTAAGCCAACCTAGCACATTCGGGCTAATCATCGAACTTGACCGCATGAGGATAACTACGTGTGTGAAATACCAAATAATCCCAGCTACTCAGCAAACGGGAGAGCTAAAAACATGTTGGCAAGGGTATGATAATTACTCCCTAAAATGATGGCGGATGGAACAACGGTTGAAAACCTTCAAAAAAGTTTTTGTTTCGCAGCTGCAGCTGCTCGTTAAGAAGGTTATTGCAATGTGATGATTTATTACTATATTATAGTTTTTAGTTTTTGTCGTAGTTCCTTTTATCCTGAAGAAGGCTGGGTTATCCCAATTGAATCCTAGGTAAATCAAGGAAAACATTGCAACTGAGGCTGTTGTTAATTTAAAATTAATATTTATACAGTTGCTGACAGGGCCGCGAAATGTTGAAAATATTAAAATTTATTAAATCATACTTTGTTAGGGAGACTGCGGTCTAATACGTGCTCCCACAGTTACAGTATGCATGGTTTCCTCCTTGAGGCTGGTACTGTTCCTCGTATGTCATGCCCTAGCGCCGCCTCCTGCCGAAGTAATTGGTAATGTTGTATCCGATTCTCTCATTTTGTAGAGAATGTGATACAGCATTGTACAAAATGATTCTGTATTCGAATCGAGAGCTTGCTGCCATGGTATTTACGTTCGGAAGGGCAAATAGCCACGAGCGGCGGGCAGCAAGGTTGTATCAAGACACCTATCCCCAAAGCATTTAATGTTTGCAACAGTTTTTCGTCGTTTGTCTAAGGGTCGTTTCAGGAAGCAGGAAATCATGAAGGAAGTAACTGAAATGTACGCACACCAGACTTGAAGGAAAATGTGAATAACACTGTGGAAGGCAACCGCCGTCAGTACAAGGCAGTTGCCCCACCAGCACAGGGTAAAGCAGACGACCCTGTGGAACGTTCTCCATGTCAATTGTTACTACCCTTATCACTTGAAGCGCATGCAGTGCTTACCAGCGACAGAGTTTCCACATTGGGAGCAGTTTTGTTACTGATTTCTTCACCAAGCACCTACACCTCCGGTCTTTGTGCCATCCATCCTATTCATAGATGAGGCCACCTTTACATGGAGTGATATCTTCAACTTCTGCAAAAGTCCCATGGTATGATGACAGCGAATCGTCAGCATCGGTGCAGTCTTCCTTCCACGTCGCGTAACATGCCGTAACTATCGGCGTTTCTTGGGGTTGACTTTGCCTTCCATGCTGGAAAAGGTGACATTGCTGATTCGAAAGGTTATGTGGCTGCTTCAGGATGGTGCCCCATCTCACTAAGCAGTTAACGTCCAGACGCATCTCAATCGTTTCTTCCCTGGTTTATGGATAGGATAAGGGGGTCCACGTGCATGCCCTTCTCGTTCACCCAGCCCATGCAATTTCTGGTTATGGGGCCCAGTATCGTGTATGCACAGCCCATTCCAGATGTGGAGACACTGGAGCAGCGTTTTCATGCTCCCTTTGGCACTGTTCGGACACAGCCCGGCTACTGTGAACGTGTGAGATAGAACATGCTATTAGAATTATACAGGGCTATTACAAATGATTGAAGCGACTTCATAAATTAACTGTAGCTCCATTCATTGACATATGGTCACGACACACTACAGATACGTAGAAAAACTCATAAAGTTTTGTTCGGCTGAAGCCGCACTTCAGGTTTCTGCCGCCAGAGCGCTCGAGAGCGCAGTGAGACAAAATGGCGACAGGAGCCGAGAAAGCGTGTGTCGTGCTTGAAAGGCACTCACATTAGTCATTCATAACAGTGCAACGACACTTCAGGACGAAGTTCAACAAAGATCCACCAACTGCTAACTCCATTCGGCGATGGTATGCGCAGTTTGAAGCGTCTGGATGCCTCTGTAAGGGGAAATCAACGGGTCGGCCTGCAGTGAGCGAAGAAACGGTTGAACGCGTGCGGGCAAGTTTCACGCGTAGCCCGCGGAAGTCGACGAATAAAGCAAGCAGGGAGCTAAACGTACCACAGCCGACGGTTCGGAAAATCTTACGGAAAAGGCTAAAGCAGAAGCCTTACCGTTTACAATTGCTACAAGCCCTGACACCCGATGACAAAGTCAAACGCTTTGAATTTTCGGCGCGGTTGCAACAGCTCATGGAAGAGGATGCGTTCAGTGCGAAACTTGTTTTCAGTGATGAAGCAACATTTTTTCTTAACGCAGAAGTGAACAGACACAATGTGCGAATCTGGGCGGTAGAGAATCCTCACGCATTCGTGCAGCAAATTCGCAATTCACCAAAAGTTAACGTGTTTTGTGCAATCTAACGGTTTAAAGTTTACGGCCCCTTTTTCTTCTGCGAAAAAAACGTTACAGGACACGTGTATCTGGACATGCTGGAAAATTGGCTTATGCCACAACTGGAGACCGACAGCGCCGACTTCATCTTACAACAGGATGGTGCTCCACCGCACTTCCATCATGATGTTCGGCATTTCGTAAACAGGAGATTGGAAAACCGATGGATCGGTTGTGGTGGAGATCATAATCAGCAATTCATGTCATGGCCTCCACGCTCTCCCGACTTAACCCCATGTGGTTTCTTTCTGTGGGGTTATGTGAAAGATTCAGTGTTTAAACCTCCTCTACCGAGAAACGTGCCAGAACTGCGAGCTCGCATCAACGATGCTTTCGAACTCATTGATGGGGACATGCTGCGCCGAGTGTGGGAGGAACTTGATTATCGGCTTGATGTCTGCCGAATCACTAAACGGGCACATATCGAACATTTGTGAATGCCTAAAAAAACTTTTTGAGTTTTTGTATGTGTGTCCAAAGCATTGTGAAAATATCTCAAATAATAAAGTTATTGTAGAGCTGTGAAATCGCTTCAGTCATTTGTAATAACCCTGTATATTAATACCTTCAGCTGCTGACGGGCGTTTGTATATATCAACGGGGACAGGTGAAAATGTGTGCCCCGACCGGTACTCGAACCCAGAATCTCCTACTTACATGACAGACGCTCTATCCATCTGAGCCACCGGGGACACAGAGGTTAGTAGGATTGCTTGGACCATCTGGCGCACGCCTCCCGCGAAACCCACATTCTCACCTTATGTGTCCACACACTACATTCGTAGTGTCCCTACCCAACATTACTCGTGGGAGACACTCTTACCTAATCCTGTAAGAGTTCGGATAATATGTGTGCATCCGCTCTGAAGAAGAAGGTCATGGCCAGTATTGCCAGAACTACATATTATATGGATATGGTGTCTGTGCTTTCGAACATGTCCGAATTAACAGACATCAGTGATGACCTGCAGATGTCTTTCGGACATGTACGAAAGCACAGACTCCATATCCATATAGTATGTAGTTCTCGCAATACCGGCCATGACTTTCTTCTTCAGTGCGGATACACGCACATTACCCGAACTCTTACAGGCTGAAAATGGTTCAAATGGTGCTGAGTACAATGGGACTTAACTGCTAAGATCATCAGTCCCCTAGACTTAGAACTAGTTAAACCTAACTAACCTAAGGACCACACACACATCCATGCCCGAGGCAGGATTCGAACCTGTGACCGTAGCAGCAGCGCGGTTCCGGACTGAAGCGCCAAGAGCCGCTCGAACACCGCAGCCGGCTGCTCTTACAGGACTAGGTAAGGATGTCTTCCACGAGTAATGAGTGTGTTGGGTAGGGACACTACGAATGTAGTGTGCGGACAAGTAAGGTGAGAATGTGGGTCTCGCGGGAGGCGTGCGCGAGATTGCCCCTCCAGTCGCAGTATCCTCTGTGCCCCCAGTGGCTCAGATGGATAGAGCGTCTGCCATGTAAGCAGGAGATCCCGGGTTCGAGTTCGAGTTCCGGTCGGGGCATACATTTTCACCTGTCCCCGTTGACATAGATCAACGCCCTTCAGCAGCTGAAGGCATTAATACATAATTCTAATTTCGTTCTATACGGCTGCATATCATCAATGGTGTCTGTTCTTTCGGACGAGTCCGACACGTCCGAAAGAACAGACACCATGTCCATATAGAACATGCTAAGGCGCGTACACACATGCGTTGTGGCAGATGGAAACTATTTTCAACAAATACTGTAATTGTGCCTGCATGATACAGAACATATTAGACCACAGTTTCTGTAACAACATATGATTGAATAAATAGTCTCTAGCATGGAAACCGTGTATTTCCAGGCATTCATTCAATAGAGATTTTTTCTTCCGTATCGTCTCATCGATCAATCGCTAGAGTTTGTACACAGCGTAAAAAATCACCCTGTGTAGTTGGTAACGGAACTGCAAGTTTCCGTCAGACGCCGAAAGCAGTCGCGCGGGATGCGGCGGAGCCAATGGTATGTGCCTGCTGAGCCAGACGTCCAGTGGCTCTGGACTAGAGGCGCCGTCTGCCGCCGCAATATACGAGGGCCGTTAGCAGCTACTCACACCCTGTTTGCACTCGGATCTTCATCTCTATGACACCGCCGTTTGTGCTTAGTACAGTGTGCCTCTTCCTTGTTGGTACCTTATGAGCTGGTCTCTGTTTCTTGCAGCATTATTTCTGATGATTCTCTTACATAGAGAGAACTACAATATAAGTAAATTTCCAGTTTACTTTGCCGGCCGGAGTGGCCGAGCGGTTCTACGCGCTACAATCTGGAACAGAGCGACGGCTATGGTCGCAGGTTCGAATCCTGCCTCGGGCATGGATGTGTGTGATGTCCTTAAGTTAGTTAGGTTTAAGTAGTTCTAAGTTTTAGGGGCTGATGACCTCAGAAGTCCCATAGCGCTCAGAGCCATATGAACTATTTTGAACCTGTTTACTGTGTTAATTTGTTAGGTAATGATGTCTGCTCCTGTCCAGCTTTCCTACAACGACAGTTGCCACACCATTCAGTAGCCCACCTCTGCTATGAAGTTGTACACAACTGAGAGAAAATTTACTTAAGGAAATGCATTTTTATTGAAAATTTCTCAGTTATTTTAAAAAGGACAGGTGAAGTTAAATGTAACCCATTAATAAAATGCTGTTGTTGTTGTTGTGGTCTTCAGTCCAGAGACTGGTTTGATGCAGCTCTCCATGCTACTCTCTCCTGTGCAAGCTTCCTTATCTCCCAGTACCTAATGCAACCTACTGCTTAGTGTATTCATCTCTTGGTCTCCCTCTACGATTTTTACCCTCCACGCTGCCCTCCAGTACTAAATTGGTGATCCCTTGACGCCTCAGAACATGGCTACCAACTTATCCCTTCTTCTAGTCAAATTGTGCCACAAATTTGTCTTCTCCCCAATCCTATGCAATACCTCCGCATTAGTTATGTGAAATACCCATCTAATCTTCAGCATTCTTCTGTAGCACCACATGTTGATAGGTTCTATTCTCTTCTTGTTTAATTTAGTTATCGTCCACGTTTCACTTCCATTCATGGCTGCAGTCCACACAAATACTTTGAGAAATGACTTCCTCGATTTTACTACTATCAAATCCAGACCATAAAAGTCTAATCTAAGAAATTCGGTTCAGTCTTAATATCCTTCCCACTTCTCCCAAAGGTAACAGGTTAAATCTGACCTTACCACATTCTTCATAAAACGAACAGATAATTTAATCTTATTTTTCCTTTAGTCATCTGCAAACTATTGAAGAAGGCCTTATCAAAAGGTAAGGCATAAATAAATATCCCAGAATAACAAGGAATATCCGAAGGCTTCCCCTAGTGTGGCGAACCGGTTGAGTTGCAAACAGTCAGACAGACGATGAAAGTACAGGCATGCATCAAATACCACAGGCAACTACTCAGAATTACAAAATTGTAACACGAAATTGCTCCCTCGCTCACATCACTCTTGCATACTGCGGTCTATTTTAAAGGGGCGCTGCGGTACTTTCAGGTGATGGGCGGCTGGTAACTGATTTCGACATCTGACTCCCGCAGTTGGAGCTGGGTCGCGTATCCAAAATACAGAGGTATTTACAGGCCTCCCCCATAATTAGAGTGCAGACACGGTACAGTGCCTTATTTCTCCCTGCATCAAACACTTCACGTCGACCACGTTGTTTTAAACAATAACAATTATCCGTCCACGCACTCTGCTTTGCTACGGCGTACACCCAGTGCGGCAACAGGCGCTAATGAGCGCCCCACAAATCAGTCATCATCATCAGTGCGGCAACGAGACTGCACCAGCCGTACCACGGCCCTGCTGTTAGTTTTTTGTTTTTTAGTGTACGTTCATGTCCCCGCGCGCCTGCAGACCAGGTCTACGGTCCACTGCTCTGTTTCTCTCTGCTGCCCCGCACGACTCTGATGTGCTGGTGCACAGAAGATGGCTATTCCCGCCAAATGGCGCGGAACCGGGTTTCCAACAGCCGTTCTTCCGCGTGGCGAATTCTAAATGTGCGGGAAACCGGCACACTTCAATGACTTAAGCATCTTAACCACACATTCACAATAATTACACTCGTTAATGGAATTTATTCCGTATAAATAACACAGGCCAACGAAAAGGTGTTTTTTCTTACTTTTGTTAGATAATACCTTCATTTTATGGCGTTGTGGCACTGAATACACATCTAACCTCAGATTTTTTTTGTGAACTCCAGTATTTTTTGTCGCTTCGTTTAAACTAGAGGATTAAGGAAATATATATAATTAGAACAAAAAATAATTTAATTTTTCAATATGAATCGTTTCATTGAAGTATAATCTCTGTTTATCGGGCAGAAACTGTGTGCACTATTGTGAACTCAAGCTATTATCTCAGGCACGACATGACACGCACATTCCGAATGAGGTTGTCGCACCCAGGAAGCCAACAGTTAATTAGCTACTGTATTCGTACAGTGAAATAAAACAGCGAAAAGTCGTGAGATTAAGGGATTCATATGCAAATCGAACAGATTAACTAGAGCTCTGTTGGTCGATCAGGGACATGGGACATCGGTAGGTTAAGTAGTTGTCAATGTCAATTAAATTCGCCAAGAGCTTATCAGGCTATGAAGTCTTAGAATGAAGCGTTAGTGTAACAATTGCATTCACGACATTCAGAGATTTATGGTTCTATTCGTTCATTTGGAGAGTTGCATATGAGGCCTGAAGATTGGCATATTGAAATGCTGATACGCGTAAAGTTCAAAACAAAATAAAATAACATCTCAAGTTGCGCGGCTGCTGGTAAATTTCATTGACATTGACGATTAATTGGAGAGTTAAGATATGATTTGTTTGCTTTTATTCAAGTATCTTTTATACAAATCACAAATTTCAGGAGCGGTTTGGCAGTGTGCGCACACGCGTCAGTTATTAAGAGGAAGGGGGAGAGGGATATGAAATCATTTCACCATTCTTTGTAGTCATCTGTCTTGTGTTGACATCGACAGCAGATGTTTCGTCGACCGGAGCTGTTCGACAGTCAGTCAGCAGACCTCATCGGTGTTCCAAGGCTTTGCAGCAAGGCCCCAGAACGGTCTCCGTGTTGACTGCTCGCCGTGAGCTGCGTAACCGAGGCAACGTTATCACGATATCTGAAAGTGGATGTTAGACAAGGAACCTGTAATGCTCGGTCAAATGCTTCATTCCCAAATAATGGACCACAAAGATACGCCCATTTAAAATTTTTCAGGAAAAGAGTAAGTCGCAAAGTGACGATGAACTTGAGGAAGTGTGTAAGGATCAAAATCAAAGTCAGTAGACCAGGAAGGCGGTGAGTGGAAGATATTCCATGTTCTCTTGCTTTCGCGCGGTCCCCCAGCCGTCCTTTCAACTCTTATGACTCTCCTTAGCTCTTTCTTCCTCTCGTTGTTGTGAGTAGCGGTCTAAATTTCCACTGCTAAACAGTGATTGATCGCTATTTTGTGACCACGTCTCCCAGTGCAACGTGGAAATTTTGTATCTTGCGTGGGCTGCTGTGTGACTCGGCAACTGGCGTTTTCGTCACGTGTTTTCTGTCCAGGATATTCCCAGCGTTTGTTATATCGAATCCAGCACATTTTCCGGTGTTTTTCGTCATTCCTTTGTTGCTAGGAAAGCAGCTGCACAACACTTGCTTTTATGACAGCTGTCTCTGCGTGAGGTCTGGGCAGAATTATGTTCGTGCTTCGCCTAAGAATCTGCTGTCGTTAGGAGCATTGCGCAACCTCCTTACCCTCGGCAAACATCTTTTCTTAAGAGGGTGGGCGGGGTGAATCCTTCTGCTGTTCCAGAATTCCACCTGACTCCCTATGTACTTCCTTGGCGATTATGTGTCTACACTCACTCTACACTCCATCTCCTTGCCTGCAGGGATCAATGAATAATGCCTCTGTCAGTGTGAGGCACAGACAGTTTTACGTTTCGTCTAAGTAGCTGCTGGCGTTCGGATTTACAAGCAACTTTCGTACTTCGAGCAACCATTTTTTTGAAGAGGGCGCAGTGTCCCACTACTGTTCCACTGTTTCACCTGCTGCCCTGAGTGTGTCTTTGAAGCTTTTATATCCATGCTCCACCTCTTGCCTCCACGAATTCATGAATTATCGGCCACTTCTCGCTTTTTACGGTAAGCGAAAACTGCTGCATCAACCTAGGAGTTTCACATGCCTCCACGTGCGCTTTCTTCACACTCTTGTGTCTATGCTCGGAGTCAGCGACTGCAGGGGTCCACGAATTATTGGCACACTTCTCTTTGCCTGCCACGCCCTTTACCAGGTGTCTGTTCTTAAACAAGCCGACGCCACGCAAGTATACCCCCTAGTGGGTGTATAACGCTCCCATTCCTGCCTTTATGGCGGTCACTGCGTGAGGTCTGACTTTCCTGGGACACTTGCATTGGGAGGCGGCGAAAGTGTCTGCTGGCGAGGGTATTTCAGTACACAGACTTACATTCCCTTTGTCTTTTAAAACATCCAACTTAATATTTTGTCTATTCGGTGGATGAAGAGACTTCACAGGGGACACCGCCTTATAGTAGGCACCTTCAGTGCCGGGCGGAAGGGTTTGCGTACTTCGTTGAAGTCGAGAGCTAATGGGGTGGTAGCATAGCTACTGGCAGGCTCACCCAAGCCGGATTGGTCTCGACTGAGGAGCCGGACACAACGTAGGGCAGGGAGGGCCGTAGATGCATAGTAAAGCCAGCTTTCCTAGAGGAGTAAACCTAATACAAATCCTGGTCCTCCAGGTTTTGGGTTGGGCATGAGGCTAAAAACCCCATACTGTAAAAAAAGAATTTTACGGAAATTCAATAGTAGCCTTGGAAAGTGAATGGAAAACATGTATCACGACCCTGGCAAGGGAAACGGATAAAGGGTCTGACAGTAGCATCATGGAATGTGAGGACAATGCTTCAGCATGGAAAAATGAAAGAAATAGCCAATGAAATTTTAAAATCTAAATATTATGTCGTAGGGCTACAAGAAATAAGATGGCAAGGAATAAATAGACAGATAGATAAACCTGAGTACTCATTGGTATATAGTGGACCAGAAGAAAGAACTGGCCAACTTGGAACAACGTTTATAATGACTAGACAAGTTAGGAAAAGCCTACTGGAATTCGAACCCATAAATGAAAGGACGTGCAGACTCAGAAGGAAATTTAGGAATATATCAATACTGAATGCACATGCACCAACAGAGGAAGAAGAGGATATAATCAAAGAAGAGTTCTACGAAGACTTGGAAAAGATCTGCTGTGCAGTACCTAAATATGACCAAATGCTAGTAATAGGATATTTTAATGTAAAAATAGGGAGAAATGAACATCCATAGGGAGTTTCTGGAAAATATTCACTATACGAAGGAAACAACGAGAATGGGGACTCACTATGCCAGTTCTCAGCAATGAATAATATGATTATTAAAAGTACCTGCTTCCCACATAAAAGGATCCATCTGGGTACTCGGAAATGTGCAGTCAATGGAGTAGTCAATTACATTGACAATAATGTAGGTATTGCACGCCACTCCACGTCAGTTATGGATGTACAGAGCTGCACAGGACCAAACAAACTGAAAATCTCTGATGAAAAAAAAGTACCAAGTAACACAAGTCTGAAAGTTGAGCAATAGAGAGACCGCAGTAGGAGTAGACGAAAGGTGGAACAGGACTGAAAAAGCCAAAAAAGATGCTGCAGAGGAAATAATAGGCATAAGTAGGAACGGAAGAACCCAGGAATGATTTGATGAAAATTGCAGGTCAGCAATAGAGGAAAAGAACAGGGCAAAAACAAAAGTGCTACAGAGAGAAACCAGAATTAATGCGGAACAATAGAGAGAATTAAGGAGAAGAGCTAACATACTGTGCAAGAGAGTAGACTAAGAAGAAATTTCAAGAAATACAGGAGTTAAAGGAACAGAGTGAGATAATAAAGTTCTATCATGCTGTAGGCAAAATAAAGAATAGGTTCCAGCCAAAAACAATGGCCCATTATAGATGGGAAAATGATAAGGGAGGAAGAACAGATAGTGGGAAGATGGACGATTTCCAACATGCACTAAGCACCAGCCTAGAAGATGATGAGACAGGTGCACAGGAGGAAAGAGCGGAGCTGGAAGTAGACAATGATATCAATGAGGCAAGAAATCCAACGCTACAAGAGGTCTCCCAGGCTGTGCACAAGTCAAGAAACAATCGAGCCCCTGGGAAAGACAGCATAATCACTGAATTAATAAAAACTGGTGGTGAGGCTGTAATAAAAGAACTGTACACATCAATGTCATATAGATGGGAAACAGAAACTATGCCAGATAATTGGAAAACTGTAAAAATAATCACCATTTATAAGAAAGGGACAGCATAGCACGTGAAAACTGTAGAGGTATAACAGTCGTAAACACAGCTTGTAAGATCTTCACAAGTATACTAAACAAAAGGATACAGAAGTGTGCAGAATGCATACTAGGGGAATGCCGGTGTGGCTTTCGACCAGACAGAGGAACAACTGATCAAATATTTGTGATAAGACAAATGATGCAAAAGTTCTGTGAATATGACATAGATTTGCATTTCCCATTCATCGACTTCGAACAAGCCTTTGACAGCATAAACCGGCAAGAACTATACAGAGTACTGGAAGAAGTTGGTGTAAGTGCTAAACTAATCAAAACGACAATGACAGAGACAAGAGCAAAAGTAACGGTCCTTAGCAGAACAAGAGAAAACTTCGAAGCAAGATGATAGTCTTTCGACTGTCCTATTCAATATAGCCCAGCATAGTGTAGTAAATAAAATCAACAAAAGAGAAACCATATTTACGAAAACTAGCCAGATATGTGCATACGCTGATGGCATTGCTATAGTAGAAAGAAATTTCAATAAACTCCAAGAAACATACCGGGCAATGGAAACAGAAGTCTTAAAATTGGTCTCATAGTAAATAAAAAAAAACAAAATATATGGTAATGTCACAATCTGAGGCCAGAAGAACCCTTAAAATCCTAAACATCAGTGGGAAATGCTCAGGTACCTGGGAGTGCTAATAACAAATGATAACAGTATTGGAAAGGCTATAAAGGAATGAATACATGCAAGAAACAGAGCTTACTTTGCAAATATGCAACTTTTCAGAAATAGCCTTGTTACAAGGAAAAAGACCTGCTAAAATACAGTTGCGTAGTCCGCCCAGTTATCACATACGGGTCAGAGGTATGGACGTTGACATAACATGATAAAAAGGCACTAAGAACCCTTGAGCAGAAAATACAACGCAAAATCTATGGGCAAAAAGGGAAGAAGAATTACAAGAGTTAATGCAAGATAGGGGAATAGTAAAATTTGTGAAATGACAACGAATACGATGGCTAGGACACTTGGAGAGAATGGCAGAGGATAGAATTCCAAAGAAAATGATGAAAGGTGTGATCCATTCAGCTAGGTGAAAAATGAGACCTAGAAGAAGATGGATTGACGACGTAACAATGGATCTCACTAGTGTGGGAGTCCGGAATTGGAAAAGAGCAGCAAATAGCCGAGAAGTGTGGAGGAAGATCGTTGAAGAAGCCAAGGCTCACCAAGGTCTGTAGCGCAACTAAAGAAGAAGAAGACGCATGAAGAGCATTTTTTTTTTTGTATCTTTTCCACCAGAGCTACAAGTTTATACATCTTAGAGACCAGTAAACATAAGCAATGATCTTTCAAGTGCCCCTAGAAGGAAAAGGTAGCAGTATGATCATTCTAGAGGAGATAGAGATCTGCACATGTTTCACAAAAATATCCAAGTAACATTTTAAAGAAACAAACTGATCAAAATTTTTTTTAAAAAAACTTGCTGACAACTTGCACAAATTTCTTTTCAGTTCATAAATTATTCTGAAAACAGCCTGAAGCTAGTAAAATGTAATCATATGGAATGTCTCTCACATATATAATATCTAAATTATTGTTGTATCATTACCTAAAATATACTGTGCCGTGAATTTAACATTCGCGGCACACCGCACTTCTGCTCTAGAGCATGTCTTTTGCCAAGGCCTTGCAAAGCTAGCGTCGAAGTGAGCTTGCACAGCACGAACTATTGAGCCAGCCACCTGCTCTATTTGCAGTGTGAAACATCTCCTGGAAGCCAGAGCGATGACCACAGGGAACAATCAAGTGGTCTGCAGTGTGTCGTTAACAGTCTAAGCGATGGGTGGCTGTGCTGGGTGGTGGTGGTCGTGACAGAGGTTGAAGGAAGTGTACTGTGCTTAGAGGTGTGGACAGCAAAGTAGGAGATGGAGTGAGATCATGGGAAGCCTCTGTCTATTACTGTAGTGAAACTGGATGACGAGTCGACGGGTGTCGCCGGGCCTGAACTGGGTAGTTTGTGTCAAATGTTCAAATGTGTGTGAATTCCTAAGAGACCAAACTGCTAGGTTCATCGGTCCCTAGACTTACACACTACTTAAATTACGCTAAGAATAAAACACACACACACACACGCACACATGCCAGAGGGAGGATCAGAACCTCCTGTTAGAGGGGGCCACGCAATCCTTTACATGGTGCCTCAAACCGTGTGGCCACCCCGCGCGGCTCTGAAATGGCGTAGCAGGCCAAAGGCGTCGCAGTGGCTGCTGTGGGTGTGTAACTGGTGATCAGACGGTGGACAGGCAATGAGGACAAAGTCTACTGCAAAGCTGGTGCAGTAAGGAGCCAATACTTGGAATCCGCCAGCAGTAAATGCGGGACTGACCGCAGAGTATGGACACAATGTGCCAGGAGGGGCAGTTGGTCAAAAGTAGATCAAATGGCTCTGAGCACTATGGGACTCAACATCCGAGGTCATCAGTCCTCTAGACTTAGAACGACTTAAACCTAAGGACATCACACACATCCATGCCCGAGGCAGGATTCAAACTTGCGACCATAGCAGCAGCGCGGTTCCGGACTGGAGCACCTAGAACCGCACAGCTAGGGCAGTTGGTGTTTTTCCCAGAAGAGAAGATATCAATTCCGTTTTCCTCCCATGGATTGTCTGTCGCACGTCTCAATACAGTAAGCAACCGTAGTCTCCCATGACGTTGGTATTCCAGTGGTCCTGGCTTAGACTGCACATCACTTCTATATGATGATCAAAGTGCTCTTGTTCTATACTGACATCACCCAGATTACCAGATGTCCGCGCCGATAGCTAAGTGGTCATCGCGGCGGTCTGTCACGCCAAGGGGCCCGGGTTCGATTCCCGGCTGGGTCGGAAGTTTTCTCAGCTCAGGGACTGTGTGTTGTGTTGTCATCATAATCATTTCATCATCATCAGTGGAAGGCAACGGGAAACCACCACTGGAATCACTTCCCTAGACGCTCATGCGGTAGACCTCTCTGGCGAGGCTTCCCCCATGACAAGACCTGCCGCAAGGCAGAACACAAAGTTAAATAAGATTACCAGAAGGAAGGTAACGTGATGGTTCCAAAAGTGAGTCTTGAATCTGTAAGCAGTCTATAAAATTTTGTCTGTTTGTGACAGAACCAAACACGCTGACTTCGAAAACTTTCTCCTCATATAACGCGTACTTTAGGTATTGCATTCAACTGCTTAGTAAAACTGACTGTTGGATGTTTCTTTGCGCATGTAAACAGAGTTGTGAAATAAAACTTTAAATTTCATGAAACACAAAATTTGAAATAAATAAAATGAATTTAATTAAATGTCAAAGAAACTACTTGTGTGCACAATGAAAACAATACAACTAAAACTCAGTTTCGAAAGACATTATGAACGATGCATAATATGAAGTGCAATGTTAGACTAAGAATATCCTTAAAAATAAAATATTGATCTGCTCGGAAGGAAATAACTGTTTGAAATTAGCAACACTGTTCACTAAAAACTAATATACTTGCTGACAATCCTGACTACACACTGCTTGCACAAGAATGCGAGGTGAGATCTGCCCTGAAATAAGAGTGACTTACCTCTTGCTCAACATGCTGATTTTGTGTGTGTGGAATATTGACGGTCTCGAAAGCGAATACAAATCAGCAGATGCAGCAGGTAAAGATAATCTACTCTAAACTTCTTTTATCAGAAACAATCTGGTGTTTCGTGTAGCGCAATGTGCAATGCACACACGATAAAAATTTCAAACCTTAGTATGAATCACGAAGCTAGGTTTTACTGTAAAGAAAATAGTTTTTGAGAAATCTAACTGTGATTACTGACAAAATTACCGCACAGCATAAGAAGACTCTAACAATTACAAAATTCTCTCATTGCAAAGAAACTACAAACATACATTTAAAATTCCTCCCAAATCGTCTCTATTAACATAAATATTAAGACATTATTAAATGAATTTCCATCTTCAAACTAAAGTATTTCACGTAGTTTCTCCCAGATTCACGATAACAGATTTCATTCTCTGAGAAACTGTGCAACAGACTGATTAGAAAGTCAACCACAGACAAAACTAAACAAAGAATCTTATTCACTACTCATGGAATGCGCTAATTTATGTTTGTCCCATAACAGTAAAGGTGAATTACTGACAACAGCAGGAAACATATGAGTACCTTACAAAACTAACTCATTAAACTTTTGCAGCTTGATGATATAATGTGTGCCTTTGTATTTTGTTGCCTAAGACTTATTACTATCTCCCTAAAGGAAAAATCGACTTCCTCCTCTCATACACAGTCGAACATCGTTTTACAAATTTCGTGTCCAACAAGTACGCCTATTTCGTGCTTTTTTTTTACAATACATACTAACCACTTCCACCATTGCCATCAAAATTAGAAGTAATTAAAATAGTAGCTCAAATACATATTAAAATTGTTACAATACTTTTTTAAAAAAATAATGTTAATTTTATAAAAAGGTTGATGATAAGGACTTTTCGTATCATTTTACGATGTGCGCACTAGAAACCACACGAATAACCCACGTTCATTGAAAAAAGTTCATTCATTCTTTGCCTGTGGAATCCACGACAATTTGAGAGGAATAATTATGTTCATACTTAGAGTACTAGTAGAAAAAATGATGTTCATTACGCATTACTTGAACTGTCAGTGTATCAAATCATAGATCAATATAAAGCTGGAAAAGTCGTGTTGATTATTAACACTTCCTGTGTGTCACAAGTGTTTCGCCTTCGTCGTTTGAAAGCTTCGTCAGTGGCAAATTTCGTAGATGCTTAATTACACGTCCTCTTGTTCCAGTTTTAGAGCTGTCTTGTTGACTGCCATTCGAAACTTCATTTACAGAGAAATAGGAAATCAATACTTATGTACTTCATAACATAAAATAAATCACTGTTAATGCCACCTCACAAGATCTCAAGGCTTGGTTGTGTGTTATTGTTTGTACCGAACTGAATATCATGGCTGCAGCACTCACGCCCAACCAAACATGTACAGACAATGCAATTATGTGACTGGAACCTTAAATACACTTAGTTATCAGTTTAAACATTTTGCTTGAAAATATCTACACCACTGAGATGGCGTAAAATAAAAAGTAAATGAAAGATAAGAACAACCAGTGTGAGAAATCTATTCCATTTATGATGCTCTATGTAGTTACTAAATTTTCCAATTTATGTACTTACGTGTGATTAACATGGATACATACGTTTATTCTGTAACTTGTAACTCCTTTTTCACATTTTTATGAATAGCACAAAATCTTTTAGCTTGTCCGATGCAGCGCAGCATTTGCCATGTGACCAAATAGTGTGCTTGTAAACTTGAAACTCTCAGAATGCGTCTTTATGGCTAAAAACAAACTGATTAGTGGCATATACATGCCTAATATGCGGCACGTTGTAGGTACAGTAACGAGTCGTGCTATGTTTTTTACAAGTAATGATTTATTCAGATTAATCATATAAAATAGCTACTCTAACAGCTTACGAGAATTGTTATCTGCCTAATAAAGTAGTGTCCGACCAGCAGGATATGTTAACTAGACTGAATGTTACAAAAGTGATACGCTGTATTCTAGGTACTCGGTCGGCGACGTGGTAGCTAACTGAACTATTATTTGAAAATATTGTATCGAGGTAGTGCTGTACAGATTTAATGAATGTTAAGAACAATGTACGTTTCACAACGGTTATTCCAGTTACACAAATGCGTAGCTGAGATAGTTTTCGGACCCGATGATGGGCTGATCCTGATCAGAAATCCATCGTCTATAACAAAATATAGCGTTACAGCTGTGCATTGCATAGTACAGACCTTAAGAACCTATTATTTTGTACAAGCCATTTGCAGCGTCAAAAACAGTCGACAAAAATGTTTAGATGAAGCCGTTAATGAAAGTGACTGAAAGTCCAAATGCTTCTTGGCATAAAAAAATCTGTAAAAAAATTCATTTTTTGCTGTATTTCTTCAAGTACTGATCAGAGACAACCGTTTCTTTTGCAGGTGAGGGTACATACTGATATTTTCTTCAAGTTTGTCTGCAGAACTTATATGGTCTATGCCATGTATAACCAATTAGAAGATATACGTTTGCATACCAGGAATTTCAGTCGATAAACATTCCTAAAAAAAGAAATCCACTTTTCGATTTGGGCGTTGCAGAGACCGCTTTGATTAGTGATAAAATATTCTCTGGTGATCAGTCGAGAAGATTTTATCATTGGAATACGCTGAGAAAGCCTGAAATCACCCACATTACTTTGGTTGTTTATATCATCTCTGCCACGGAGAGCTATTCCCGCACCTCACCAGCAGTTACATATCGGAACAGGAAATCAATTGTATTCTTTCTTAAACTGTAGCCGGCCGTTGTGGGCGAGAGGTTCTAGGCACTTCAGTCCGGAACCGCGCTGCTGATACGGTCGCACGTTCGAATCTTGCCTCGGGCACGGATGTGTGTGATGTCCTCAGGGTAGTTAGGTTTAAGTAGTTCTAAGTCTAGGGGACTGATGACCTCAGATGTTAAGTCTCATAGTGCTTAGAGTCTTAAAGTGTAAAAACATTCGTTTTAGCATTTGATTTCTGTCAGCAGTCATCAAAGGTGGTATTCACCTTGCAAAATGTTTCCTCAGAGTTGATCCTTATCGTAATAAGTCCACAGGCAAAACATATTAGTTCTCTCTTTGAGTGATCGCGTGGTCATGTAACCCTCTAACGCTGCTGCAGATCATGGCAGTGAAGTGTTGCATACGTACCTGCAATGGAGACTGTCTGATTTGTTGGTGTATCAGTTCGGACTGTCAACGTATGCGCAAGCATAGGCACGAAACACTGTATCAGGTCGTCGTAAACAGATCCTAACCTACAAGGCCAGGCGACCAATGTCATGCTTTCTCAATGAGGGCCAGTTTCAAATCTGACAGGAGTTATAGCTGCCAGTGCTTGCACGTCAATCCCAAAGAGTTTCCAGGAAACTATTGCGCACGAAACTGCGAGCACTGAAGAGTTTCTGTAACGTAAGCCTACATTGCTAAACGCCATTGCTCACAGCGTCACATAAAGAAGCAGGTCTTCAGTGGATGAAACGACACAGAATCTGGATACTAGCTGACTGGACGCGTTGATGTGGTCAAATGAGCCGAGATGTTGCCTCTTTCCAGATTTAAGACCTCGTTTGCACCATTGGTCCAATAAGGAGTTTAAACCGTGGTATATGGAGAGTGCAGTTCAGATCAGAATTGATTGTATGATGTTTTGGGGGTGTTTACCGTACCATGACTTGTCCCAACTCATTTGGATTACCGTACAACTGAAGCAGAGAGTTTATGTCAACTTTTTCTGTGACCAAGTGTTTCCTTCTCTTCTACACCTTCATGAGGTGTATACACTACCACTTGACAACAAGATAGAGACCATGTCAACATGGCGGCACGCAAACATTCAGATTTGAGGAATACTCAGGAAATCTATGGCTCCTTTCCTGCCCCGCTAAATCACCCGGTCATAGTACCTTCTCAATTTTTCTGTGACTATCCCGAACAGCATGCCAAAGATAGCAATAGAGATTTCCTAAATTTTATACGTCTGCGAGATCCAGCCTTCAATTAGTGGCTTCAGCTACGTATGAAGCACAAGAAGAAATATGTACACTCTCTTCTTGGTAAAAGGAGATCATAATAGAGACTAGAGCCAGGCTGTTAGCGTCACGTCTCCTGAAGGGGTTGTGGAGGGTAGGCAAAGTGATTAAGCTTTTAGCCGGTGTATTTACGTACCAAACGCATAATTTGGATGTGTGTGTGTATATATGTGTAATACCCGGGCATGTCGGGTTTGTCATAAGATGTTTCAGTAGAAGTATTTGCCTCTGTAACTTCCCAACTAGTATGTGCCGGGAAAATTTAGTTCCTTAGTTTAGTATTAGGAATGTTACACTTTCTGAGGAGTGATGACATAGTGTATTGTGTTATACTCCAAAGAGTAACAGCAAAGATATACAGTTTTTAAATGAAATAATAGTTGTTGTCTGTCATGCACTAGAATTGTTGAAACCTGCTATGTATAAATCAATTTAAATCACATTACTATCACGTTTTGTTTGGGAGCTACAACCGGTAAAGTTCAACGGGCGGATATCGCCCACTGTACATAATACGTCACTGAGTGGTGATGGATGTTGTGTCGACAGAATGTTGATTTAAATGAGGTGTTCTAATGTGTCTCCCTGTGCCTGAATGCATAACGCAATGCACCTTCTAAGGGATGTAACGTCACTGGTACAGAGCGACACGCTTCCTCGACGCGCCGTTTTAGATCAACTGGTGTTGTGAGCTTAGTGACATAAACACGATCTTTAGATATCCCAAAAAACAAAACAAAAAAAGTCTACCGATGCTAAATCGGGCGACCGTGCGAACCACTCATGAGGACCACGGTGCCCCAATCACCTTCCAGGGAATCTATTGTTTAGTTTTCCCACAATAACATGCGCTGAATGGAATGGGTGACCATTGTGCTGCATCCACATGTGGACTCTGATGTCTAGACACAGATGCTCAAGGAGAGCACCCAAACTATTGTAAAAGACCGATACATCTCAACTGACAGTGTACGTTTGAAGTAGTGTGGACCGATGATTTCACTCCCAAAGATTGCACACCATATATTAACAGACGACCGACGTTGATGTTCGACATGTCGTACTCACTGAGGATTGTCTGAGCCCCGGAAAGAATGTTATGACGATTCACTGCATCATAATTTGTGAACGAATAGCCATGAGAGAACATAACACTTTGTAAGAATTCCAGAATGAAATTACACAAAGCCCATTCACAGAAAGTAGCTCTCAGATTCCCATGCAGCTCCTAGGGCAGTGACAGGCAGTACGGGTGGAACCTGTGACCCTGTTCTGTACGCCACACAGATGCAAGACTGACACCAGCGACCGCAGCAACGTCTCGTAAGCTGACATGGGAATTGTGGTGTATTGCAGCTGACAAACACCTCCACCTCCTCACTTCTTGTAACTCTTCGTTCTGCTACAGCTGACCGTTCCCAAGCTGTCTGTCTACCGAAGTCGTTGTTCAGCGCGTAAGAACGTAATCGCTACTGGAGCTCTTCCCTAGGTTATCTCTGGACTTTCGCCATGTCTGCTTCAGTGGTATCGAGTCGGCATTCAGTAACATGTCAACGTAGTCGCTGCACGTGTACGCCATCTTCATTCGATGTTCGTAACCACGGCACAATGAAAACAGTTTGTGTGGTTTGACACGTGTACGCCACCTTCATTCGATGTTCGCAACTGCTACTACTACTACTACTACTATTACTACGTGATCAAGCGCCGTGGACCGCTCGCTTCTACAAGTTTCCTCCTGCACTGTATTCTGTCCATTGCTGCGATCGGCCATCCGTCCACATCTATTGACACTTGGTTTAAATCTTCATGGAGGCCATCCCTCCAACGCTTCTTCTTTCCTGTAGGTGTGAAATCCAGGAGCTTCCGAGGCCATCTATGATCCTCCATCCAGGCCACATGGCTGGCCCACTGCATTCGTTTGGCTTTGACAGTTCCTGCTATGTTGGGCTGCTGGTATAGATCCTCAAGCTCTTGGTTGTATCTGATCCACCATTCCCCTATATCTGCATCCAGAACCGGAACGAAGATCTTCCGAAGCTCTTTTCTCTCAAAAACAAGGAGCTTATGGAGGTCATGTTTCCGGATACTCCATGTCTCACAGCCATATAGAACAACAGCCTGGATCAGGGTTTTGTACAGTCGAATCTTGGACTGTCTGGAGAGATATATGGACCAAAGCAGATCGGTTTCCTGCTTGTATCCTGGTATTGATCTCTGCTTTACATGACGAGTTCTCAGTGAACTCTCTTGTAGGACTAGTCCCGAACCTGCAGTGATTGTAGATGACCAGCAGTCTGACAATGACCACGCGTCATAACGAGTTACTCTGTCTTGGCTTCGTTTCTGTTTAGTCGAAATTTGCTGGCAACCTCCTTTAGTGCTTTGGTCATTTGCTCCAACTCCTCTTCCGACCTAGAGAGTAAACAGATGTCGTGTGCATAGGCTAAGTATGCCAGTCCCTTTCCTTCGATTTCAATCCCTTCGTTCTCTTGGAAGGTCTCGCGTACGATCTTCTCGAGGGCAAATGATAGGGGACAACCCATCTCCTTGCCTGAGTCCTGTCACAGTTTCAAACTCCTCAGTTACGCGATTTCCCATCTTCACCTTTGCGCGTGTTTCGCTCAGACAGATCTTTATCAGATTGATGAGTTTCTCCGCCATGCCAAACTCCCTTAAACAGCTGAGGAGGCGCTTGCGATGTATACAATCATAGGCCTTCTTAAAATCAACGAATAAAATATGCGAATCTTTACCATATTGACCCAGTTTCTCAATGAGCTGCCGGGGCTGAAGATGTGATCTACTGTTGACCGTCCTGGCCGGAAACCTCCCTGGTACTCCCCAGTCACCGATTCTGCCACTGGCTGAATTCTATGTGTGAGGCAATTGCACAGGATCTTATAGCAGACATTAAGCAGGGCAATTCCTCGATAGTTGTCACATTTAAGTTTGTCGCCCTTCTTATGTATTGGACAAATCAGAGCTGTTTTCCATTCTGCTGGTAGTTCTTTTTTGGTCCATATTGTCTGTATCAGTAGGTGTATTCTTTCTGCAAGTTTCTCTCCTCCTGCTAGGATCATTTCAGTCTGTATTCCATCTTCACCTGGACTCTTATTCTGATTCTGGTTTTTGTCTCATCTAGGGTAGGTGGGGGATCATCTGCATCGGCTGTAATTGGGTACAGGAAATCAAACTCAGTTCGGGTTCATCACAATTTAGCAGCTGTCGAAAGCATTCTTTCCATCTCTCAGCTATATCGCTGTCGTTCGTCAGGATATTATCATGGGAATCTTTGACAAATTTCTGCTTGGCCTGGTGGCCTTTGCAGAGGTACTTCACCTTCAGAAACATTTCCCTAGTCTTTTGTCCTCTGAAGTCTGTTTCTGCTTCAATGATGCTATCGGTTATGTCTTTCCTCTTTGCTCTTCTCAGAGTTGATAGTGTAGTCTTTTGGACCTCCTCAAACTGTGCTTTGCCCTGTGCCAGATTTGTTCCCTTCAGCCACCTGGCTTCCTTCCTCCTTTCCAGGGCATCTGCACATTCCTTTCCAAACCAGATCTTCTTGTCCACTGTGTTTCCCGTGAGTGTTTCCTTTGCTGTATCCCTAACTGAGCTCTGGATGTTTCCCCACATTAGTTCAAGGTTCTGATTCGCAACCATTTCACTGAGTGCAGCACAATGAAATCAGTTTGTTAGCGTTGTTTGATCTGTCACGTATACAACGCGTGTACGGAGACTGTCTAACAGCGCATTTAGACAGTTTGTCGCTCCGTGACACCGGTAACGTTACATCTTGTCCACAGAACCTCTAGACTACGGCTACATTTGCGGTTTTTTTTAAATTCTGGATGCTCAGCGCCAAACGGAGCAGCTTCAAAATTCGCTTGATGGTGGCCACAATGCAATGCAATGCGTCCTAGCGTCCAAAGACGTGAATTATAAATTGTCGTGTTTGAAGTCAGATATGGAAGCTGGAGAGATGTGTAGAGATTGAATAAGAGTCCCTAACCGTTCTTTTCACCAACCTGTCGTCTTCTGAAGTTGTGTCCCCAGCGCATAAAACAGCTCGTCGGTCGTGGGATCTTCATCGGCGTAGGCTGCTATGCTATCATCTTGAACTTGAACCTGCGTTTGTGCTTTTTTTTGTGGGATGCCACCTGCCCAGGTTAGTCTGTGTATCTACAGAGGGCAAAATCTGTAGTGCTGACAATGATGGTAGGCGACACCTCTCCTTAATGTATCCTGTTTGTTTATATTTTAAATAAACATGTTTTACACTGTCTTCCAGAACTCTCGACATAGCTCTCTTAATAGTACGGTAACTTTTCTGACAACTTCCGATATAGAGTACAACATGTCTGTCCGAAAAATAGATACATGTCCGGCCCTCCGGAACAGCCGAAACAGAGTGACTAGCATAGCCGAAATACTTCGTCTCGCAGGCGCTCCAAAGCGACCCGAAGGTGTCCGAAGCACTTCGGTTGTAATATCATTACTCTTATATTTCTGAAAACTAGTGAAATAGACTCGTAGGGTAACCATGAGAGATTGTCATACTGAAAACTCCGTTAAATACAATTCAAAGTATATAAATAATTAATAGGAGAAGTTATTCATTTTGGCACCTAACACCCGAATGTACCGACCAATGAGAAACAAGTTCAGTACGATTGGTGGACTCTACCACGGGAATGGAACATAATGTACCATCTGCTGCTTGTACGTCACTCCACTTCTGTAGCGTATGCTACTTCACGTGTATCAAGCTGCATCAAGGCGAGCTTCTAGCGAGATAAAATACTGGCGGCCACAGCCAGGTATATCACACCGGCTCAGCGGCGTTTCAGACCTGTCTGGGTAACACCGCTGCATTGAAATATAGAAATGAATGCATTAAGTAAACCATCTGCAAAAATAATATGTGCTGCATTGTTGCTGGTTCGACGGAGACGACACAGACAAAGAAGATGTTTTCGGATTCACCCAATAATTAAGGACAGACCAGAGAGAGAGGAAAATTTGATTTGCTACAAAACAGACTTAAAAAGAACGCTTAAAATTTTTTTTTAGTACTACACGATGTCGATTGAGTCATACAAAACTCTGCTATCTAATGTATCGAGCACTATTAGTGGAAGAATCACTCGATTGCGTGGTTGCGTAAGGTCTGAAGAAAAACTATCAATTACTCTAAGAGAAGTTTTATTACTAATTTTATTATTTGAAACTTTCTGGCAGATTAAAACTGTGCCGGACCGAGACTCGAACTCCCGAGTTCGAGTCTCGGTCCGGCACACAGTTTTAATCTGCCAGGAAGTTTCATATCAGTACACACTCCACTGCAGAGTGAAATTCTCATTCTGGAATTTTATTATTTGTAAAAAGTGACAGGATTGATTCTTCTGATTCTTCTTCAAATTGTTCAAATGGCTCTAAGCACTATGGCACTTAACATCTGAGGTCATCAGCCCGCTATAACTTAGAACTACTTCACCCTAACTAACCTAAGGACATCACACACATCCATGCCCGAGGCAGAATTCGAACCTCCGACCGTAGCGGGGCATTTTCCAAAGCCAGAAAATTTCATCTTGATTATCAATTCTAGGTTCCTTTGGCTACGGTTGTTGCATATTCGTTAGTAGAACGCCCAACAAACTCTTTTGAAACTGGTCGTATTGTCGCTTCTTCGGAAACGGACGTTCTTTCTCCCGTTGTGCTTTGTGACCAGAGGATTTGGATATAGTATGTTGCATTGAAGGTGTCGCTGTGCTTCTTTCTTCTTGTGCAGTCTTGTTTTCGGCGTCTTGTGTACTTTCTCTTGGATCAGCAGCCACATTCCCAGATGTCTCGTCGTAGAAAGGGGAACTGTTTACAGTAAAATTTTATAACTTGTTTTACCCTGTGTATATCAAACATTTAGACTTATATATACATATTCCACCTTGGCAAAATGGCAACCATATGTGTAGCCCAGGATTTGTTTTGGAGGAGGAGGCGTGGGGTTACAACACATCGTCTCTGTAATAAAGTAGACTTGTAATGGTATTCAAAATGGCAGTAATATATCATCCCGGCATTCATGTAGAGTGAACTAGGAAACCACAGAAATCGACTATAAGATCACATCGACTCCCTTTTTTTTACCATTTCATGGGGATGGCGGGTATTGTACCCCCTGTCTCTCCCGCAACCCCCCCCCCCCCCCTCCACCAACCGCTTGTCTATGCCGATGCAGCTGACACCATGTTATCATGGTAGCCATTACTAAGACAACTAAAATCGAAGGACATATTGTAGGTATCTCTTAACTTGCATTTCCATCAGATCTCTACACTTAGAGTTTCTGTTTGGACGCTGAAACAGCGCCAGTGATTATTCGAGAGACATGCTCATCAATCTGGGAACGAATGCAAGGCCAATACATGAAGTTATTAACTGTTGAAGACAGGTTGAATACTAGTTTACAATTTAAAGAAAAAAAATCCACATTGCATGGGATGTATTGACAGTAAACATCCACGGGGATCGAAATTGTGAATACAACAACAAGAAGTATTTTTCAGTAGCTGATGCAAATTACAGCTTATGATATACTGTTAGCATAACCAGCCTTCTTACCAAACGATATGTCTGGTCGATTATAGCCATATATTTTTGTGGCAAATGAAGCTTTTGCTCTGTGTGAAAATCTTGTAAGATCGTACGCCGGTCAAGACATGACTAACATTAAAATAATTTTAACGACGATTTATCGAGTGCGTGGCGGTACGTGGTTGTGCATTTGGTATTTTAACCAACAAATGGCGTATATTCCACAGTCCGATTGACATCAGTATCGATTTGGTTGACATCATTGTTAAGGCCACTTGCGTACTGCACAACTTTGTGAGGGAAAACGATGGGTACAACTTTGACAACACGTTATCATGTTCTTTGCCCAGCATTCCATCCTCGGGGATAAGAGGGACCGTGAAATGAACACACACAAGAGATCAGTTTGCTGAATATTTCTGTTCAACCGCAGGTTATGTATCCTGGCAAAACGGATAAGCAAACCCTGCTGGCATAATAAGACACCTCTAATACTCTATAAGTTAATAAAGGACATATATATTGTGAATTAGGGTACTTACTTGACGTAGCAAATGTAATTTAGATACCTTTCATAAAATTTAAGTATTTAGTTTCACGTATTTTTGATCTTTTTATAATAGCGTAACTAAATGTTTTACTGCAGTTACCCAAGGCTTCTTTCTCTTCTCCGTCTATCTTTTCCCAACCTTCACCAGCAACACTAGATGTCAAAACTAGTCAACCATGTCTTCTTTTTTGTCTGTTTTTATAATACAATTTGAATGTCCATATAAAAATGTCGAGCTTGAACTTCAAAAATAATACGTTCGGTATCAAGTTCCATTGCACATATCGAAACAACTGTAATTTGACACTTCACTACCCACGCTTTACTATATTTGTTGTACACACTACTGAGTTCCGGTAGGAACGTAATGTGAACAGCGTCTGTCCGACCAGCGTCTGACTTTGAGGTTGCGCCTTCTCGTCTGACGTTGGCAGAAAGAGATGCTTTGTGTAGCCTCCACCAGCCACTCCACACTGCTTATAACTGTGGCTTGCTTTGATGCTGAGCATCTAGCTTCAGAAAACAGAATTGTGTCCGTAGCCTTAGAAGGCGCATTGAGTTATGTACAGCGTGTACCTTTGAAGGGTTGCAGCTCCCAAACTAAATTTGACAGGAATGTGATTAAAACTGATTTGTACACAGCTCGTATAAATGGTCCCAGTGAATGATAGAAACAACTATTGATACATTTAAACAAATGTGTATCTTTGCTGTAGCTCTTTAGAAAATAACACAGTAAACTATGTTCATAGCTCCGCTGAAAGTGTAACGTTTATATAGTTGACAAGCCCGGCATGCCTGCGTATTCATTTTGCCAAGTTTCTATTATAAACGAAACCTTGGACAGTATCTGTACGCCGGATGCAACTGCTTCGTGTGTCTACAACGCTGTTGTGTATACGTTTGTGTGGCGACGCTTCTTCGTAGCACCACACATGGCTATTGTGTTCGCCTACAGGCAGTTCCTTGCAGTTGGAATCTGTCAGAAGTGCTGCCAGGCGGCAGGTATTTCCTTAACTTGAGTCGTCTGTAGAACCGTCTTACAATTAGTAGCAAAGTATAAACGTAGTAAAACTCCATGCAAGATGCGCAATTTTCCAAGCACCTCAGTGTTTATGATATAATTTTGTAGGTGCATTTAGCGGCATATGTAGATAATGTCTCCTAAATATGTTACGAATAGAGATAGTAGATGCATGATGCGGCAGTTTTTCAAGCATCTCATTGTTTATGCGATCATATCTCCTGAACCACCTGTCGTACAATGATATAATTTTGCAGTTACATTCAGTGATATATGTGCATACTTCCTGAATAATATTTCACGAATGCAGTTAGCAGTAAAGAAGTAATAAATTGTAGCGTTATGCCTCATTCGGTACTTCAGTAGTAGCAGTAGTAGTTAGCTATAAACTTTCTTCTTTTCATCATTTCGCAGGGATTGCCAGAGAGAAAAAATTTCATAAGGGTTATGTAATTATTTGCAAAGCTTGTAACAAGTCGCTAAGTCTCTCTTTCTCAAATACCAGGTGAATAAAATCTGCGAGCTCACGCGTCGCGGGCTACGCTTCTTTTTCATCCCCACAGCATACGTGAACCAAGTCGGTTGAAATCGATCCGGTGTTTTAGGAGGAGATGTGGAAGAAACATATACATACAAAAACATACATTCATTCTGGGCCGCGCTAATTGGTAGCGCTATGCAGTAGCAGTACTGCTCAATCGCTGCCGGGTGCTGGTCATTCCTCGTGATTTACAACACCTGTTAGAGCGTATCGAAAACACGAATATCGCACTGGACTAATTTGGCAGCTCTCTACCGAGTTGGCACGTAAAACCCGTTTTAGAAATCATTTTGTTTGTCACCGAAAACAAAGAGATGCTTCCCGCCCACACTTAACGTCGCATGAAATACGTGATGAGCAGCGTTTGTTTAGGCTAACTCCACTCACACATTTAAAAAACGGAGCTGCAAACATCTGCCGCACCAGACAACATGCACCTGACGCCACATATATAAATGGCAAATTCATACATCTGTAATCGCCAACCTTCTCAAGATTTTCATTTGTGTTTGCATCTTTGAGGCGGTTTCTCGTGTGTCTTTTGCCACAAGGGGGGCGGGGGGGGGGGGGGGGGGGGGGCAGTCACCCGTTTCTTAACTAATGAAAATAAAAAAGGCTATTTTCTTTGGCACATTCAGAGTTCCAGTCCAGGACAAATGACATTGTCGATCAAGTACAATCCGACACATCTTAAGCCTAATTTACTCGACGACACTAGTTTGCAGGCAATTGCGCTACCATCCACTGCGCATGCGCGCCGTGCGTTCGTGTAACCCGTCGGTGAAACTAAACACTTTCGGCATGTTCCAACTTTGGCAACACTAGTTCATTAGTTTTTAGGTTATGTGTCTTTGTAGAGTGTAGGCAAACTGAAATATGACGTGGGAAATGGACAATAATGCTCGCTTCTTGGACATATATGCTTTGCATAGTGCGTATGGGATTTCAGTGATGCTGACTACAAAAATAAGCAACATATTGATGTTCCTGAGGCCTTCACTTGGGATCAGAACATATAGGAACATATAGTTTGACAATATCTGAGCTGCAGGGCAAAATTTGTTGAATTAGGAGCACATATATAAGTGAATTAAGAAAAGTACTAGCAAATAAAATTCTAGCTGTGGAAATGCTCTCGTCTACAACCCTAAAATCCCATCGTTCGAGTTGGCAGACTCTTTTTTTTTAAGCAATATTGTTGATTGGAAAGAAGGCTACGCAAATCAAGAAGCTGCATTCTTTATTCAATGTTCATCTATTTAAAACGTCGCAGCAGTGCTCCCCATTCACATATGTTTGAATTTTGAGATATTGTCACTATACAGATCTATCTTCAACAGAGAAGTTTGCAAACCATTCTCCTCTTAATGCGGCCTGCTTCGAATAATTACTGCTGTTAATGTTCATAATTATTACTGTTAATGTTAATAATTATTGGTGTTAATGAAAAAGCGTCACCACCACAAAAACTGCATCTTATAGCATGCCGAGTGTTCTCGATTGTAATGCACGCGATGTGAAATGTATAGTTTCAGTTCTGGTGACAGTGCTTCATGCGTTACGTATCTTTATTCTTTGAAGAAACGTGAAGAGTTCCGGCGATATTCGCCGGCCGGGGTGGCCGAGCGGTTCTAGGCGCTACAGTCTGGAACTGCGCGACCGCTACGGTCGCAGGTTCGAATCCTGCCTCGGGCATGGATGTGTGTAATGTCCTTAGGTTAGTTAGATTTAAGTAGTTCTAAGTTCTAGGGGACTGATGACCTCAGAAGTTTAGTCCCATAGTGCTCAGAGCCATTTTTTTCTGGCGATATTCTAAGGTAATTAAAACAACTTCTTGGGTCTTCCATTATAATTTCATCAAGGATGCTGAGCAACCGAGCTGACGTCTTTTCTTCATCCAGTCACGAATCGAAACACTTTCTTATTTTTCTCTTATGCATCGATTCCACGCAACAAACTTTAACTCCATCACAACTGGTGCGACGTGCAGCTGCCAAAACTTTCATTTCAGACACGACTCAGGAACCCGCAAAACGACGAAACTGAAGTGTACACCGGTTTTGCCGTGTCTACTGTCAAATATGAAACCATCTGCGAGCAACTCATTCCACGCAACGAGTGGCGCAACCCAGCGTCGTCGTGTAAACTGGCCTTTACAATATACGTATACCGTGCGTGTTGCAGGCGCTGGTTTCAATGGAGCAGCGCGCCTACTCAGACTCGTACCTGGCGGCGGCCGACCAGATCATTTTCAACCTGCTGGACCAGTACCACTACACTCACGGACCAGGTACAACAAAATCTGCCACCTGTTCATGGTCCACTACCTATGAATTGTATTCTTAGCGCCTGTTTTACATTTCTCTGACGCTCTCATTCTGCACACCTTTGAATCTCTTCTATCTGTTCCATCAATACCACTTGATAAGGGTCCACGCCGCCGAACTATACTCTGCAGAATGTTTATGTGATCCATGCGGATTCGTGAACCCACCACCGTTAAAAATGTAAAATAAAAATGATCAGTAATGACAGCTGAAGCCTCCCAGCGTAAGGAGCCGCCCCACTCCCGCCAATAGCCTTGTCAAAGAGGGCCGGGAATCGGGCAGAGTTTCAGCCAACTTCTTGCCCTTGCGAAGGGAAACTGCCGCTAAATGGTGAAAGAATCAGCAATGATCAACGGCATGAGGATACTAATGGCAATGAAGACCAATGCATTAGACACACAACGTGTATCCCTGGGGACATGTGGCCTGTAATTTGCAAAAGTTTCGTAATGCTCTCTCCATCGACAAAAGATTCCAGGTTAGTCCCTCATTCGGATCTGTGTGAGGGGACTGCCGAGAGGGAGGCACAATGAGAAAAGAAACTGAATGACGAACGAAAGGTTAACATTCTACGAATGGTATTGTGGAATGAACGTTGTAGGATAACTAGGAAGAACTAAAGGAAGGGAGTTTAGAGTTTAATATCCTGTCAACAGACCGTCATTAGAGTTAGAGCACAAGCTCGGATTACGAAATGATAGGGAAAGAAATCGACCATACCCTTTTCAAAGAGACAAACTGGAAAACCTGGAAACGGACATACAAAGTCTCAGTGAAAATATAGTGCGAGTCAGTGAAGTTGAACGAAAGAAGATAAGGTTTTCTGAATATAGGGCAGCGGAAAATGGCATACTGGAATGTGATTCGTAATTAATAGGAAAATTGACAATGATATGCAGTATTATAATTGCATACAAAATTGTTTTCATATTTTGCAGCCACATATAGAGGTCATGTGCATTATTGGCGCTAGGAGTGGGGAGAGGGGCGATGTACAACTTATGTCACCTATATACACGCATAATACTAGCCTTAGTTAATATGGCAATGCTTATTATGTGCATTACATCTATTACAGATTGATCCAAGAGTATAAACAATGTTTTACTTTACTATTGTTTCAAAATAAGCTTTGTCGCGCACAATAGATACGATTTTTAATTCCCATATTTGTAATATGGTTCACATGTTTCCTGTTGTAATTTCTGAAGATTGCTGATATTGAGCAAAACCGGTACTAGTGAAAGCTTTGTGATTGTGTGAAAGGGGGAAGGAAATAAATTATCAAATTGTCACTGTCAGTGCTTGAGAAACGTCAAGTCTTTCCTGAACTGATACTGCTCTCAATTCTAATAAGCAGATTCAATTAATCATTGATTAAAGATAGGTTTAGATCAATCAACTTACTTTCCATCCGAGTTTAATAACAGTGATTGTAAGGGTCAAGCCCAATTTTAATCCTCTTCTGTATTTTTTAATTGTGTTTCTCAGGGCAACCGCTTGTTAGCGGTTTAATTGCGTGATTTTCATGCATTTCAGTTGCTCAACTGCGCAACAGTCACATATTTCTATGTCTAAACTGCACACTCATAACATAATTCAACATCTCCATCGCATGGAGTCACCACATGATTGTCTCTTATCCCAGCGGGTCACAGTCATCGCAGTCACGTACTACAGCAGCTCACACAGGCGATAGTGTTTCAGTAAAGTAACACCATTATGATTATGCATTTCAGCAGCTCAAATGCGTGAGAGTCACATACTGTATTTCAGCGGTTCAACTGCTCATGGGGACTCAATGACAGTCATGTTTATCAGTATATCAACTGCACAGTAACCACGTATCTTGATGGGCAAACTACGCAGTCATCACATATTTCAGGAACTCAACTGCATGGGATCTCCACTTGAAAGTCACTTATATCAGCAGATCAGAATCACAGCAGACAAGTACTAGAGCAGCTCAACCAGACGACAGTCGCTTATTTCAGCGTCCCAACCTCATGATAGTTACGTATCTCAGCATCTCCACTACGCGATAGTCACATATTTTAGCTGCTCAACTGCATAGGACAACTGCATGTCATGTATTTCAGTGGCTAAACAGCACAATAAACACATATTTCAACGGATAAACTGCACACTCATCACATTTCAACAGTCAATCGCCCGGAGCCTCGACATGAGCTCACTTATTTCATTGGCTCAGAATCACAATAGTCAGTTGTTACAGCAGTTCAACAAAACGATAGACGCCTATTTCAGTGGCTCAACTACAAGATATTTACACATTTCAGCAGCTCAACTGGACGATAGTCACTGAACCGTAATATTACTGCTGGTTCACCAAAGGTTATTAATCACAATTAATATACAAAATGTAAAGTGGAAGCAGCTGCCAAGGAATAACTGGTGAAATTACACACAATTTTCAGTAACACTCTTTCTTCAGACTTGTTGCAAAACGTTACGATATTTAAAAAAAAAAACAACAATCACAATTTACGATAGGAAAGGACCTTTAAATTATTAAATTATTATAAAAAATTTCACTCCAGTAAAAGGCAAGTATAGGCAAGCAGTTTAACGTAAACAACGCGACGCTGCATAATATTTCAAGCTCAGCTAAATTACAGGTGAATTTCACTCCATTAATAAATGAATACAATTTGAATGTATGACTTCACCTTTGGGCAGACAAATTTCCCATTTGGTTACAACAGCCGTAGCTACGGCCGCCCACAATAGCCTCACTCAGGCTCATTAAATGGCGCAGAATCTAACTTGTCTGCAATATATAAAGACAATCCTGTTTACAAAAGTTCTCAAAATAGAAAAACCAAAGCGCATGAGTCATTCACACAGGGGGGGGGGGGGGGGGGACAAATTTTACAAATTTCTGCCAGTTAACTTACGCTCGCTGGGTAGGACTTGCGAACTTTTACAATATTCTCCTTTCAAGGCAACAATTTCTACCCGTAATGAAATAGCAAACTTTTGCATGGCAAGACAACACACTAATAAGCAACTACCTGTACAAATCACATAAGCACGTTGAGTAAAAGCCTTAAAAGGTACTGAATTGAAAAAAAAAACACACACAACAGTTTTTGCTGACTAGAAACAATATAAAAAAATCCACTATGGCGTACATTAACAACTTTGCTTGATTATAGCCAATGCTTGATTATAGCCAAATATACATAAACACAAATTTACGTAAGTTACAGCTTCCAGATGAACAGGAATTCGTTATACAATTGACTAGTTCTTACCACGAGGCAAAAGGAATTTTTCTTCTTTCTTAGAATACCTTTTACACGTGAGTCTAGTAATACTAGTTATGGCAGACGATATAATGGATCAGGTCTTAGTGTCTTGCATTTTAAACAGTACAGCCATTGGTGCCTTAGACTTTCACAGACATGGCAGAGGCTAACAGTCGAATAACCCGTAGGTGTCCTAAAAAGAGGACAAACAGACCACCCTTTCTAATGTTACCACCTTCCCGCGGGTGGGCAGACGAGAATGAATGGCGGGAAACCCCCAAAATATACAGCTAGTATAATTAACAGGAATAAGTAAATTGAATTTAATTAAACTTCATAAAATCTTTAAGATGGCTGTCAATCAGCGACTGTTGTATAATACAAAATTTTGAAAAACACCACCCTCGGCCGGCCGGAGCGGCGGACAGGTTCTAGGCGTTCCAGTCTGGAACCGCGCGATCGCTACGGTCGCAGGTTCGAATCCTGCCGTGGGCATGGATGTGTGTGATGTCCTTAGGTTAGTTAGGTTTAAGTAGTAGTAAAGTAGGGGACTGATGACCTCAGATGTTAAGTCGCATAGTGCTCAGAGCCATTTGAACCATTTGAACCACAACCCTCAGTCACGAACACAATTAATTGTGTTCGCGACAGAGGGCTGTGTTTTTCAAAATTTTGTTTCATAAAATCTGTTAACAATCAACACTCAACTTCTGGTGCGTTACGACTCCCAGGACTGAACCAACGCAGCACCTCCAAATCCTCTGCCGAGCCGCCCGCTGCCAGCCGTTTCAACGGACGCAGGAAGGCGCGTCGATTTTCAGAACCTCCTCGCCGGTCGACAGCATACGGCCGAACTGCAAATTAGGCCCCTTACGGACCCACGCTCAGGAAGATTCCTTTCGCGACGAGCAGTTAACTCCCCATACCACGGAGCCGCTGCTCGCGTCGCTTACGCGGTCTGCGTGCTGGCCCTCTAGCACAGCGCAGAGAAGTCGCTTCTTGATGCCCCGACTGCCAATTCTCCACGATAGCCCATACAGCCACTTCTTAAACCCACGCGAACGGCCCACTTTTCCCCTTTCCCGCTAGACACCGGAGCCTTCAATTGCGACAACGGCGCCACCGCCAGAAAACGGAGGGTGACTGCTTCACGCAACGCGCTGCGGCGCGCTTCTCAAAGCTCAACCTCCTCCCCTCAAACTAGTCGCCCAAACTCGAAGACGCTTCAGCAGGACTTAACCTCGCTCAAATGGACTCGGTATTCCCTACCTGTCTGATCATGTCTCACTAACAGGTTAACCGGCCCCAACGCACGGAGCACCGTGCAAGAACCTATACAGCGGCTTTAAACTTCCCCACTCAGCCTCCAATCCATCCTCGGCCCTCAAAATTCTTAATATAGCCCTGATCACCCGGTTTTCCACGATAGGAGCGCCTATTGCGGCTGTACCGCACGGCCTGGCGACCATGAGCAGCCGCTATATTGCGACTTGCTTTCAATCAACCCCGGGGTTACCCGCTCAGGAAGCAAATCTTGGAGTTGCCAAAAATTAGACAAAGGCGAATTGATAGTGTGGTGTCACCGCCAGACACCACACATGCTAGGTGGTAGCCTTTAAATTAGCCGCGGTCCGTTAGTATACGTCGGACCCGCGTGTCGCCACTATCAGTGATTGCAGACCGAGCGCCGCTACACGGCAGGTCTAGAGAGACTTCCTAGCACTCGCCCCAGTTGTACAACCGACTTTGCTAGCGATGGTTCATTGACAAAATACGCTCTCATTTGCCGAGACGATAGTTTAACATAGCCTTCAGCTACGTCATTTGCTACGACCTAGCAAGGCGCCATTATCAGTTACCATTGATATTGTGAATCATGTACCGGCAAGACCGACGTTCTTCATTGACGGATTAAAGTTAAGTATTCCACCAGCTACTTCCGTTTTTCTAAATTCTAATTTCCTTGTCCTGTTCCAGACCTCACGCCAGCCTGCGTGAGCTACAACGCGTGCCTTTCGGCCTCATCTAGTAACAAGGTGTTGGCTCTCCTGCCAACCAAAACAGATAGGATAGGCAAATAATAGAGAAGCCGGAGTAGCCTTCAGTGACTCATGGACAGCAGGGTTAAACGCAAAATTAATCCAGAGCAAATTAGCATCCCACCTACTCGGTTTAACTTGATGGTAAATTACTAGAGCTGATTTTAAATTGCGATTCACGCTTTCAGCAAAGAACTCCGGAGGAAAATACGGTGTTATGTTTATATGCTTAATGCTATTCCCGAAACAAAAAGCTCAAAACTTATTCGACACAAAGCAGGGGCATTATCACTGACCAAACTCTTTGGAGGCCCAAAGACAGAAAAGATGTTAGTAAGGTGAGAGATCGTTTCGTTGGTAGTAACACTTCTACTGGGAATAAGCCAAGTAAATCGAGAAAAGGCATCAATTACCACCAAAACGGAGGGCGACTGCTTCACGCTACGATCTGCGGCGCGTTGTTCATAGCCAACTTTACTACGGCTCAGTCACAAATTTGCAGCTCCACAGCACAGGGCAACTGTATAATAGTCACGTATTTCAGTGGCTCATCCCAGTGGGTCAGCTCCAAGACAACGTATTTCAGTAGGTCAACCTCACAATAGTCACGTATTTCAGCTGCTCAGTGCCACGACAGTTTTGTGTTTCAATTGTGTATTTCAGTGGCTCAACCACAAGATTGTCACATTTCAGTAGTCTGTCATATTTCATTTGTTCCGTCGAGCGGCAGAACCGCCGCGGCTGTGCCGTCTGTATGAACGCGGCCTTGTGTGTCCTTCAGGCGCAACACCGGAGGCGACCACCCCGGCCTCGCCGGGCCCGCTGTCTGGGGGAGTGAACCTGCTACCGCGCGGCCCCGCCGGCGGCGGCCTCCCACCGCCGGCAGGCTCTGCTCAGAGCGCTGGGCCGGTGCACCGGCAGAAGGAGTCTGCCGCCAGGAAGCGGCTGCAGGAACTGCACGGCGTGCTGAGCGGCGAGGCGCGCAGGCAGAGCGTCGCCAAGGCCGAGGTCAGCCGCTGCCTCCGCACTCCCTGCTCACTTGCAGCTCTCACTGACACACATCCTCATATTAGCTCAGCATGCCACATGACATTTATACACTACCAATAAAAAAGGTGAAGCACCGACAAGCAATGGGCGGATGGCTGTGTACCTTCGTACATGTACAGAGCTGACACTCCCTTTGACAGGTAGAAAAGTCCCTGTATGCATTAGCGTCGTTCGTATTTACTGTTGTTGGAACGCCTGGCAGGGTGTACAAGTTGAGATAAAAAAGTAACGGACCTTTTTTAATTTCGCGGAATTTGATTCGTGATTTCCTGTCAGGAACATCGCAGTTCATAGTAATATACGGCAAATAATCGAGGAAAACTGAAGTGATATCAGGTGTTCCCCAGGGAAGCGTCCTGGGACCTCTGCTGTTCCTGATCTATCTAAATGACCTGGGTGACAATCTGAGCAGTTCTCTTAGGTTGTTCGCAGATGCTGTAATTTTCCGTCTAGTAAGGTCATCTGAAGACCAGCATCAGTTGCAAAGCGATTTAGAAAAGATTGTTGTATGGTGTGGCAGGTGGCAGTTGACGCTAAATAACGAAAAGTGTGAGGTGATCCACATGAGTTCCAAAAGAAATCCGTTGGAATTCGATTACTCGATAAATAGTACAATTGTCAAGGCTGTCAATTCAACTAAGTACCTGGGTGTTAAAATTACGAACTTCAGTTGGAAAGACCACATAGATAATATTGTGGGGAAGGCGAGCCAAAGTTTGCGTTTCATTGGCAGGACACTTAGAAGATGCAACAAGTCCACTAAAGAGACAGCTTACACTACACCCGTCCGTCCTCTGTTAGAATATTGCTGCGCGGTGTGGGATCCTTACCAGGTGGGATTGACGGAGGACATCGAAAGGGTGCAACAAAAGGCAACTTGTTTTGTATTATCACGTAATAGGGAAGAGAGTGTGGCAGATATGATACGCGAGTTGGGATGGAAGTCATTAAAGCAAAGACGTTTTTCGTCGCGGCCAGACCTATTTACGAAATTTCAGTCACCAACTTTCTCTTCCGAATGCGAAAATATTTTGTTGAGCCCAACCTTCATAGGTAGGAATGATCATCAAAATAAGAGAAATCAGAGCTCGAACACACAAGTTTAGGTGTTCGTTTTTCCCGCGCGCTGTTCGAGAGTGGAATGGTAGAGAGATAGTATGATTGTGGTTCGATGAACCCTCTGCCAAGCACTTAAATGTGAATTGCAGAGTAATCATGTAGATGTAGATGTAGATGTAGATGTAGATATACATCAAATGTTCAAAATGTTTTTGCCCCTTTGTACATAAGCTCCTGGCTTATGTTTGCATTGTCGTCTGTCTTCAATATATAGTTTTATGTTGACAGTATAAAAGGTTACATATGTTTTCGAGTTTTCGAATGGTTCAACTGCCACTAAGCTCTACGGGCCTAGACATCTGAGGTCATCAGTCCCCTAGACTTAGAACTGCTTAAACCTAACTAACCTAAGGACATCACACACTTCCATGCCTGCGGCAGGATTCGAACCTGCGACCGTAGCAGCAGCGCGGTTCCGGACTGAAACGCCTAGAACTGCTCGGCCACAGCTACCGGTCTCCAGTTTTCGGCGAGAATTTTACATTCGAAAAAGATGGATTAAAGAATTTTCTTTACGTTTTACTGCAAAAATGGAGCAAAGTGCAGCAGCGCATTGGGAATGTTGACTGTCGCTTTTAGCGATCTGCTGTCAGGAAGACAAGTTTACGAGTGGTATAAACGCTTAAAAGAGGGTCTAGAAGACCGCCCTGAACGCCCTAGCACATCAGTTACTGACCAAAATGTGGAATAAGTAAGTAAAATGATTGCTGATGATGCTGGCTTATCCTTTGGCTTATGCCAAGCAATTTTTTCGGATGCTTTGGGCAAGAAACGTGTAGTGGCGAAGTTTGTTCCGAAATTGTTGAATTTCGACCGGTAATGACATCGTGTAGGCATCGGTCAGGAATTGCGAATGAAGTTGCCAGCGGTCTATAACTTCAGAACAGTTTGTAACAGCTGACGAAACATGAGTATATGAGTATGACGTCGAAATCAAGGTCCAATCATCCTAATTCAAATTGCCTGGAGAGCCAAGACGGAAAAAAATTCGACAAGTTCAGTCTTGTCTGAATATTCTCATGTTTTCATCGATTACAACGGGGTAGTGTATCACAAGTCCCCGCCTTATGTCATCCTATAGTCAATAAGGAATACTATCTGGAAATTATGCGCCGTTTGCGTGAAGCAGTCCGAAGAAAACGACCAGAACCGTGGCAACACCACTCGTGGAAATTGCATCGCGACAGTGCTCCCGCTCACACCTCAATGCTTGTTCGTGATTTCTTAGAGAAGAGAAAAACAGACAGGGAAATCATTGTGTTGCCTCCGCCACCGTATTCTCCGGACGTGGCCCTCTACGACTTCGTTCTATTCCCGAGGCTGCAGAGAACTATGCAGGATGTCGTTTTGCCACGATTGATGAGATGAAAACAGAATCGCTGAAAGAACTGGATATCATAATGAAAAGTCAGTTCCAGAAGTGCTTGCAAGATAGGAAAAAGCGCTGGCACAAGTGTATTATATCTGAAAGGGATTACTTTGAAGCGAACAAATTGGATGCTGATGAATAAACAAAGGTTCTTCAAAAAAGTAAATAAAAATTCCAGTTACTTTTTTATCACAGCTAGTATAAGGGGCGTGAACTGCGTCAGTGATTACTGTGAAGGACATGGATATGCCACGTACTCATACATACATAAAGTGTTATGAGCAACTGACAGACTTTGAAAGGGACCTCGTTGCGGGTGTCTCTTTGGTGGGCTAGTCCAATAGTGCAGTATCCAGATTTGTCGAGCGTTTGGATGTTACAGCGGCCCCATATTAGACCGCACGGGAACATTTTGGTACTCATACTCGTCAATGTTCCGGTCGACCACGTTTGACCAACGTAACAAAGGACCATCATATTGTACTTAAGCACATCGTAAGCCCTTCACATCCGTACCTGACATCTTAAGTAACAGATGCCATGCAATATTTCGTGTCATCCCGCACTATTAATCGGAAATTATTTGTAGTCGGACTAAGGAATGACTATCCCATGCTTTGGGTTCCGTTAACATCGCCACACAAACGGCCTCGGTGGCAAGGCGTTTCTAGGCGCTACAGTCTGGAACCGCCTGACCGCTACGGCCGCAGGTTCGAATCCTGCCTCGGGCATGGATGTGTGTGATGTCCATAGGTTGGTCATTTTTAAGTAGTTCTAAGTTCTAGGGGACTAATGACCATAGAAGTCGTCCCATAGTGCTCAGAGCCATTTGAACCGTTTGAACCATAACCGGGAATCATGGCCTGCAGGTTAGTGGCGTCGCGTTGTGTTTAGCTATGAATCGTGGTCAGCACTACCATGGATATCATCATCGATTGTGGCAGTTACCTGGGATGGGGTCCGGTTCTTCCAATGTTTGGAGAGGCACCACGTTACTCGTGGCGTCATGGTATGAGTAGCAATCGGGTATGGTTTCAGGTCGTGACTTAGTGACTGAGGGAACTCCGACGGCCCAGCAGTACGTTACGGACAAGCTGCGTCTTCACATATTACCTCTCATGTTAGAGTATGGTGGTGGTGGTGGTGGCAATGCCTGCCCATAATTTACATCCATCTTAAAGAACTGTATGAGTGATGCTGAGCTACTTCCGTGGTCCTGGGAGATCCCCAGATCTAACGTCGCTAGAAAATGTATGACCAGTTTGTACGTCAGCTCTGAAGCGTTGCGAGTATCGAGGATATCAAGGACCAGTTGCAACATTTGTGCGTCAGCTTGTCTCAGGAGATGATATGACGGCCTTACGACATTCTTACCAACCGAATCAGAACAGGCATTCATGTCAGACTGGGTGCGATGTCATAATGACAAGTGGACTCATACTGCCAAGTTCTTTGTGAATTTGACTTGATTTTGCTATCACATAGCCTCTCAATCCGTCAAGCATCGTTTCCTCTCCCACTTATGGGTGCTTCAATTTGTCGTCAGGCAGTGTATTAAACAAAGAAAAGAGAAAAGTTATGCAGTTCAGCGGAAAGAGAATGCCGACTTGGTTAAGGGGCTCCGGAAAGGCTCAAAATCATGAAAAGTTCAATTTTTGCTTTTTTGCGTTTTCTGTATCTGCAGACTACTACCTTTTAATAGATATATAATTTATTCAATTCCGAAGACTACTACTATTTTTAATTTTTTTTTGAAATGTGTTCTACATGGGCGTGACCCACTGTGGCGCTGTTAAACTGCTGTCAAATGGTGTTATTATTAACGTCCGTGTTCATCAGGTACATTTTAGTGATGTGAGATAAAGTATGTGTTGTGGCTAACCTGTGATGGTTCAATATATATCGCTGGTGTGATTGTCGATTGTTTCATGTTCATTTACTCTGTCGTTATCTCGAAAATATTCGTAATTAATTCTGTTTCTTGAGTCTCTGTTTTGTTGAAGTATAATAATGAGTAAAAGTAAAGTTATTAGAAATCCTCTGAAAGCTTTTAAGAAAAGGAGAAATGTTGGAAAGTCAAAGGTATGTGTTATTACTGTAAACAATAAAGACGATAACCAAGTGAGTGAACCTAACCTCTCAAGTACACCTGCCCATAGCAGTCAAAGTGGGAAAGAAAATACTTCACAGAAGAAGCTTGGTTCAATGAGTGAAAACTATGAATGTTTTATGGGCGAATCGGATGTGAATTAAATATTTGATATGTCGGTTCTCAAAGGAATTTTTTCAAACTGTGTAAGATGTATTCATTGTAGTGAAGTTGGTCTGGAACTCTCCATAATAAAGCACGTAGGACTTGTTAGTGAAATACAACTGAAATGTGATAAGTGTTCATACATGACCACCTTTTGGAACAGTGTTGCAGTAACTGCAGCTGAAGAAAATGGTAGCAAAATCTACGAACACAACATTAGATTTGTTTATTCCTTCCGTTCAGTTGGTAAGGGTGCTACTGCAGGTGCAATTTTCAGTGGCGTCATGAATCTTCCAAATCCCCCAACCAAGTTTACGACCTACAATAAATTAATAGGGTCTAAAGTAGAAGATGTCTGTATAGAATCTATGAAGAACGCTGTGGAAGAGGCAGTAATGGAAAATAATGGTAACAGAGATTTGACTGCAGCGTTCGATTGTTCCTGGCATAAACAGGGACACACATCTCTTCATGGTGTAGTATCTGCCACCAGTATGTATACAGGGAAAGTTTTAGATGTAGCAGTAATATCAAAGTATTGTAGATGTCCACAAAAATGTAAAGGTACACATGAAAATAATTGCAAAGCTAACTATAGTGGCAGTAGTGGAGGAATGGAAATGGCTGGTGTTGCCAGTATATTCCAGCGTTCTGAGGCGTGTGATAAAGTGCGATATGTTAATTACCTTGGTGACGGTGATTCTAAAAGTTTCAAACATGTTCAAGGACTGAAGCCCTATGGTGATGATGTTGTAGTGCAGAAATTTGAGTGTATTGGAGTGTATTCTAAAAGTTTCAAACATGTTCAAGGACTGAAGCCCTATGGTGATGATGTTGTAGTGCAGAAATTTGAGTGTATTGGACACGTACAGAAGCGAATGGGAACAAGACTTCGGCGACTGAAAGCTTCGTACAAAAAACAAAAACTCAGTGATGGCAAAGGGTTGGATGGGAAGGGAAGGTTAACTGACAGTGTAATTGACAAAATACAGAACTGTTATGGAATGGCTATTAGGCAAAATACACAAAGTGTCGACGAAATGAAGAAGGCTGTTTGGGCTCTTTTTTTTCATACTTCTTCAACCGATGAAAATCCCCAACATAGCTTGTGTCCCAAAGGAGAAGGCAGTTGGTGTAAATATAACAAAGGATTGGTAACTGGTGAAGTGTACACTCAAAAGCATAGTCTGCCTCATGCAATAATGGAGGTGATAAAACCTATTTTCAGAGACTTAGCAGCACCTGAACTGTTGAAAAAGTGTATTCACGGAAAAACTCAAAACCCCAATGAAAGTGTAAATAGTGTTATATGGTCGAGAATCCCCAAGACTGTATTTGTTGGAATAGAAACACTTCACTTTGGTGTGTATGATGCTGTTGCGACTTTCAATGATGGCAACATTGTAAGGTGCAAGGTATTTAGAAATATGGGAATGAAGATAGGTTCTAACATGGTACGAGCGATGCTTGCTTTAGACAAGGAACGCCTTCGGGCTGTAAAGAGTCTAGAAATACAAGCAAGAGTAAACAGGAGGAGGAACAAGAGGAAGCTGGAGGAGGAGTTTGCAGAGGATGAAGATAATCCATCCCATGGACCTGGAATGCACTAAAAAGTTAATCCAATCTTTGTCGCCCGATTCCCAAAATTTTTATTTTCTCATACTAATTACATGTTTTCTAAGGATCTTCCAAACATATTTGTTTCAAACTTTCAGTAAATGTTACACAGTACCTTCTGCATAATTTAACACAGCCTTTTTCCAAAAAACTGTATATTTTTGAATATATAAATAAAAAATTGCAAAAAAATGTTGTGAATTTTCATTACAATTGAAAAAAATCATCTTTAATATCTGAACTAAAATTATGTAAAATCCCTGTGTTAAGTTGTAGCCCATATTCCAATAAATAATCTGTAAAAAGTTCAACTTCCTACCTCAAATACTTTGTGAGGAAAGATGTAATTTATAAGCGTTATTTTAACATTGCAAGTATAGGGCGTTCCGGAGCCCCTTAATATCAAGCCAGTAGCTGGCGAAATGAAACAAATTATCATACCTAGGAAGTAATACTACACAGAATGGCCAAAGCAAAGAAGATATCAGCTATAGGCGGGCAGAGGTGATGAAGCAGTGATCGCTCTAATGACTCTGGAGCCGTGTAAGATGTTTCTGAACGTTTACGTAGAGGGCACATCGCGCTTAACAGTGAGACATGGTCAGAAATAAAATGGAATTATTTTAAAAAAATGGCTCTGAGCACTATGAGACTTAACCTCTGAGGTCATCAGTCCCCTAGAACTTAGAACTATTTAAACCTAACTAACCTAAGGACATCACACACACACACATGCCCGAGGCAGGATTCGAACCTGCGACCGTAGCGGTCGCGCGGTTCCAGACTGTAGCGCCTAGAACCGCTCGGCCACAGCTGCCGGCCGAATTATTTCAAATGGGCTGCTGTCTAAGAAGGTTTAAACCTAAGTGGACCTATGAAGAAATACAAAACATAATAGGTGAGGAGGTCTGTGAAAACCTTTATCACAAAAATGGACAGTTTAGTGGGGAATCTGCTACTGCATCAAGGAATAATTACCTTAACAATGGGACGAGCAATAAAACTGATAACAGGTAAAGGCAATGACTAAATATGTAAAATTCTTTCAGAAGGTTATCTAGATACGAGATGGCAAAAAAACTGCTCTCCACTCTCCCCAAATCACGAATCAGCGAACCATCAATCCCACGGAAAATATCATCTGTGGGATGATTTGGTGTTTATATGTGCGTGACGAAAATTGAGTTTCGAATCCCAGTCTTAAGACCAGTTTTAATCTGCAGGAAAGTTACATTCATATTTTTAAAAATATAGTTAATCCGCTATATATAGTATTATTATCGGTCACCGATATTTCGAAAATGTTAATATTGATTTATTATTAGATATTCTGTGCATCAACAAATTATCGAAATAAAAGAAAGGTTGAGGAGTGCAATTAGAATTCAGGGTGAAAAGATATCAATGATACGATTCGCTGATGACATTGCTATCCTGAATGGAAGTGAGGAAGAATTACATGCTCTCTTGAATAGGAAGAAAATTATAATGTGTACAGAATGAGAATTGAGAGTAAACTGAAGAAAAATGGTTCAAACGGCTATGAGCACTATGAGACTTAACTTATGAGGTCATCGGTCCCCTAGAACTTAGAACTACTTAAACCTAACTAACCTAAGGACATCACACACATCCATGCCCGAGGCAGGATTCGAACCTACGACCGTAGCGGTCGCGCGGTTCCACACTGAAGCGCCTAGAACCGCTCGTCCACAGCGGCCGGCAAAACTGAAGAAAGATGAAAGTAATGAGAAGTGGCAGAAATGTGAACATTGAGAAAGTTAACATCAGGATTGACGGTAACCAAGTAGATGAAGTTAAGAAGTTCTGCAAAATAATCAATAACGGACGGAGCAAGGAGGACAACAAATGCAGAATAACACTGGCAAAAAGGGCATTCCTTCCCCTTAGTATCAAACGTAGACCTTAATTGTAGGAAGAAATTTCTGAGAGTCTACGTTTGCAGGACAGCATTGTAGGGTAGTGAAACATGAACTGTCGAAGAACTGGAACAGAAGAGAATCGAAGCAGTTGAGATGTGTTGCTACAGGCGGATGTTGTAAATCAGGTGAACTCATAAGGTAAGGAATGAGGGAGGAAAGGGATATGTAGAAAACACTGTCAAGGGACAGGATGATAGGACATTTGTTAAGGCTTCAGGTAATGACTTCCATGTTACTAGAGGGAACTGTAGAGGGCAAAGCTGTAGAAGAAGACAGAGTGGAATATATCCAGCAAATAATTGAGGATGTAGGTTGCAAGTGCTACGTTGATTTAGTGTAAGTTCCTATGGGACCACACTGCTGAGGTCATCGGTCACTAGGCTTAAACACTACTTAATCTAACTTAAGCTAACTTACGCTAAAGACAACCCACACACCTATGCCCGCGGGAGGACTCGAAACTCCGATTGGAGGGGGGGGGGGGGCGTGAAAACCGTGGCAATGCGCCCTAGACCGCACTGCTACGCTGGGGTGAAGAGATTGGCATAGGAGAGGAATTCGTGGCGGGTCGCATCATACTAGTCAACAGACTAATGATTCAAAAAAATATATATATGCCATCAACAAACTATCTACCCGCTCATCCCCCTTAGAACAAAAATTAAAAGGGAAACGATGCACATTGAAGCTTGGCGATAACCACTTTGCTAACAATGATAATTGCATGTAAGTGGCACAATGAAAAATGTCCGATGGGTCCGTTGTCCTGTTTCGTCAGACGTACGTAGTAAACTGTAGTGTCAAAATTGCGTGTTGAAGTAAATCGTTGCAGTTTCCGTTGGCAGCGCCGAGCGCCGATTACGTCGGCACATCCCCTCACAGGTCTCCGCCCACCGCAAAAACCAATATTGGCCTTTTAGATTATTGTCATCTTTTGCAGCAACTGTTTCTGAAGAGTGCCGATGTGAAGAAATAGCACACTAGTTGCACTGAAAAAAATTTTTTTAATGCAACTGGTGCGCTATTTCTCCACATCGTAAATCTTGTTATTCCATCCACACCGGCAACCCATGTGCAACCGGACTTCTTCTTCGTGCCACCTATTCTTGTTCACACACGAAGAGAAAGATTGACTTCACGGGAGCTCAGAAGGTAGTAAAACTCCTTCACACAGCTAAAGCAAAAGTATGTTATACTTCAGTTTCAAAGAATAATCATATATTTACCGAAAATCGCAAAAAAATATAATAAAAATAAAAATGTCTGCACTCAATACTGGCATTTCGATATCGATATAGCGGGGAAATAAGTATCTCCGATATATTGCAAGCTGTCGTCTGCTTTATCATAAATATATGTCCTAGTGATGGTAAATGTTATTATATTTACATAAAGAAAAGCATTATATTCTATAACTTAAAATCATGAGCTTCAGCCTCAATTATCATATATGAAATTAGTGAATTTTCTCGTGGCACTTTTGTTTTTGGAACTCAAAATAACAATCAGATCAACTTATTTGATAACATTGAACCTTGAATTGTCGGTGCTCCCACGTATCGCCACAATAAAATAAAAACAGTGAACAATTGCGAACAGTGGCGTATTTTAGTATGAGATTTTCACCCTGCAGCGGAGTGTGCGCTGATATGAAACTTCCTGGCAGATTAAAACTGTGTGCCCGACCGAGACTCGAACTCGGGACCTTTGCCTTTCGCGGGCAAGTGCTCTACCAACTGAGCTACCGAAGCACGATTCAAGCCCGCTACTCACAGCTTTACTTCTACCAGTACCTCGTCTCCTGCCTTGCAAACTTTACAGAAGCTCTCCTGCAAAGGTCCCGAGTTCGAGTCTCGGTCGGGCACACAATTTTAATCTGCCAGGAAGTTTCATGGCGTATTTAAGTTTACAAAAATAATGTCAAGTTTTGATTAATTCTTTTATGATTTTAGCAAGCTGATGTATCTTACAAAAAAGGACGAAAAACACAAATCAGAAAAGGGATGTTGCTAGTTTGGCAAAACAATCATTGGGGTAGAAGTATACAGATTCTCCCGTGAGTTAATCCCTTGTACAACGCAAATTGACTTTTTTTATGAATCCACTCTGAGGCCCAATTCTATTCAAATGGAATCAACTATGAACAAGTCCACCAGAAACTATGGTTCCCTGGAGAAGAGGGAGCCGTGAATGTCATTTATCACCCCTACGCCTGTGCAGCATTACTTTACCCTTTGACCTGGATTCAGGTGACAGCGGCAATGTGGGCGAGAAGCGACGCGCTGCGGCAGCTGCAATGTTCTGACGCGTCCACGAACATTTGTAGAATACGTGGGCTTGCGTTCTGATTATTAGACGGTGGGGAACTTCTGTATCAGGGCCCTGAAATCCCGGCAGATTTCAGTGTGAGGTGCACACGTTCACTGGCCTGGCAAAGCTAATTTGACACAGGCATGATGGTGCGTGCTAGAATTGTCAAATGTCAGACGGCCAACTCAGGATCAATAAGTTCACCCTTGTGAAACACGATGTGTCCGAGATGATATAATTTCCAAAATTCATAGATGTCTCCTGAGGAACTTGCGGACCAGCATTCGTAGAACAAAGGATGTTGAAGAGACAAGGCCTAGCAACAACCGGCAGCGCGGGGTAGCCGTACGGTCTGAGGCGCCTTGTCACGGTCCGTGCGGCTCCCCCGTCGGAGGTTCCAGTCCTCCCTCGGGCAGGGTGTGTGTGTTGCCCTTAGTTTAAGTTAGATTAAGTAGTGTATAAGCTTATGGACCGATGACCTTAGCAGTTTGGTCCCATGAGACCTTACCACAAATTTCCAGTTTCCTAGCAACAACCTGGGGGATGTTTCCATAATCAGTGGTGTAAGCGCTGATAGCAAACGGCCTGGCAAATTAAAACTGTGTGCCGGATGGAGATTCGAACTCGCGACCTTGTCCTGCTTCGGTAGCTCAGTCGATAAACCACTTACTAGCGAAAGACGAAGATCCCCAGTTCGAGTCGTAGTCCAGGACACAGTTTTAATCTGCCAGGAAGTTTCACATCAATGCTCGCTGCAGAGCGAAATATTAACTCTGGCCCAGATGACTAACAAAATTTGGTTCAATTCATATTTTCGACAGAAAATGGACCTCAAAGAAATGTAATTTGGTAGTAATGTTATCACATGTAGGACAAGTGTATTCGTTCTGCGATGCAAAAGTGTGTTGTCCCGTCATTGCATTGTGTATATGTGGTGCCTAGTCACTGCAGTGAGTAGAATTTAGCATTACAACACCGGGTTCGAGAGTTCGAGTCAGGGCCATGGTGAATTCTTCTTTCGTTATTTTCGAATACTGGCCTGCTCAATGCTTTGTAGTACATTGTTTATTAAAGGGCACGTATCCTTCAATTACAGTTGTATTAACGCTGGACATAATAATTATGATCAGACATGGTACAAATAGTTATAAGCAGTTTAAAATAAACTTATGATCAGAAAACCAAAACACCCTGAAGACTGGAGATAGGACCTTCATCTTCACAGGACCTGTACCTTAGTAAGTTCCGCAGAAACGATTAGCATTTGAACCAAGCTCAACATCGATATTGCGCCGCAACACCAGCTACCGGTAAAATGTGCCTGCGGCTCTCGTTGTCGCTATAAACCGAAGGTAACGGATCAGTGTGACTTGAGCAGACGTGCAGGATGCCTCGCAGACGTAAGTGTGGACCGTAGCGTCAAGTCAGTGATTTTGAAAAAGTTCGCATTATTGGCACGAGAAAATGTGATACATTCATCCACGAAACTGTCGCTCGTGTGCGTCTAAATGTTTCGACAGTGCAACGGGAGCGTGCAAAATAGTTCACGGAAGGCCGTGGACCACAACGAAATGGGTCAGGTCGCACCAACCAGACCAGCCCCCGAGAAGATAAACATCTCATCCGGACAGTCCATCGCCATTTGTTACGGCTTGGGTTTCGTGGGCGTCGTTCTACCTTTGACGAATGTGCTGAAACATGCTACACGGCAATGGTATATACAACGACTTCACTGGGAATGGCATCAGATAGTGCTTTGGACGAACTTAGTTTCTGTTTGTTTGAAAATGATGACAGCAATTTGGTTTGCCCAAGACAGGGGAAGCGGCATCACAGGGACTATATTCGCACAAGACATAAAACACCAACTCAAGGTCTTATGATGTAGGGTGCTATTGGGTAGAACAACAAACCATAGTTGGTGGGTGTCCAGGGCGCTGTGACCAGCATGACCTACATGAGAGACATCCTGCGACCCGCAGCCATATGCTTTCTGCACAATATCTCAGACACCATTTTTTAACAACGAACGATCACATGTTCCTTCATGAACTCGTGCCTTCTTGGTTTCACTGGGTGTCAACTCTTTGTCCTGGCCCACAAGATAACCAGGCTTAAGGGCCAATAGAAAGTGTATGGGATATGGTGTAACAAGTTGCCAATGCCAACCACCACAGACAAATTTTGGAACCACGTGGATGCAGCATCGATGGCTATACCTCAGGACGTCATTCGCGCTTTATACGCGTCGATACCACCGCGTACGGAACAAGCTATCAGGGTCCATGGCGGACCCTGTGTCTACTAGGCAACAGGGCGTATAGTTAACTATGGTGTCTGAAATGCTAATCATTTCTGCAGAACGTATTATTGTCCTTGTCCTATGAAAATGAATGTCCCATCTCTACTCGCTCAGGGTATTCTGTTGTGTAAATCGTCTTTCATGAGACAGAAAAAACTACAAACTGTATCATTGCATATACACTCCTGGAAATGGAAAAAAGAACACATTGACACCGGTGTGTCAGACCCACCATACTTGCTCCGGACACTGCGAGAGGGCTGTACAAGCAATGATCACACGCACGGCACAGCGGACACACCAGGAACCGCGGTGTTGGCCGTCGAATGGCGCTAGCTGCGCAGCATTTGTGCACCGCCGCCGTCAGTGTCAGCCAGTTTGCCGTGGCATACAGAGCTCCATCGCAGTCTTTAACACTGGTAGCATGCCGCGACAGCGTGGACGTGAACCGTATGTGCAGTTGACGGACTTTGAGCGAGGGCGTATAGTGGGCATGCGGGAGGCCGGGTGGACGTACCGCCGAATTGCTCAACACGTGGGGCGTGAGGTCTCCACAGTACATCGATGTTGTCGCCAGTGGTCGGCGGAAGGTGCACGTGCCCGTCGACCTGGGACCGGACCGCAGCGACGCACGGATGCACGCCAAGGCCGTAGGATCCCACGCAGTGCCGTAGGGGACCGCACCGCCACTTCCCAGCAAATTAGGGACACTGTTGCTCCTGGGGTATCGGCGAGGACCATTCGCAACCGTCTCCATGAAGCTGGGCTACGGTCCCGCACACCGTTAGGCCGTCTTCCGCTCACCCCCAACATCGTGCAGCCCGCCTCCAGCGGTGTCGCGACAGGCGTGAATGGAGGGACGAATGGAGACGTGTCGTCTTCAGCGATGAGAGTTGCTTCTGCCTTGGTGCCAATGATGGTCGTATGCGTGCTAGGCGCCGTGCAGGTGAGCGCCACAATCAGGACTGCATACGACCGAGGCACACAGGGCCAACACCCGGCATCATGGTGTGGGGAGCGATCTCCTACACTGGCCGTACACCACTGGTGATCGTCGAGGGGACACTAATAGTGCACGGTACATCCAAACCGTCATCGAACCCATCGTTCTACCATTCCTAGACCGGCAAGGGAACTTGCTGTTCCAACAGGACAATGCACGTCCGCATGTACCCCGTGCCACCCAACGTGCTCTAGAAGGTGTAAGTCAACTACCCTGGCCAGCAAGATCTCCGGATCTGTCCCCCATTGAGCATGTTTGGGACTGGATGAAGCGTCGTCTCACGCGGTCTGCACGTCCAGCACGAACGCTGGTCCAACTGAGGCGCCAGGTGGGAATGGCATGGCAAGCCGTTCCACAGGACTACATCCAGAATCTCTACGATCGTCTCCATGGGAGAATAGCAGCCTGCATTGCTGCGAAAGGTGGATATACACTGTACTAGTGCCGACATTGTGCATGCTCTGTTGCCTGTGTCTATGTGCCTGTGGTTCTGTCAGTGTGATCATGTGATGTATCTGACCCCAGGAATGTGTCAATAAAGTTTCCCCTTCCTGGGACAATGAATTCACGGTGTTCTTATTTCAATTTCCAGGAGTGTATGTTAAATAAACGTATTGCATTCAGTGTGGCTAGAACTTTGTTCACTTCTTTATGTTTCCTTCGCGGGGGATGTACAACTGAAGAAAAGGAAAGCTGTGGTGAGTGGAAAGCATGGAGTTATGTTGTGCGTGGAAGAGTAGAAAGCAAACGTTTAAAACCCAAATATCTTTAAAAGTGAAGTGATAAAAACAATAGTATTCCCTTTTCCGTGTTAGTATTAAATAATTTCACTTGTGGCGTCAGAGTGTGTCAATATTCCTGTGTACATACAAAGGTCAACAGCATTTCTGTCACAAGGAATTTGAATTGTTTTCTTAGCAGAGAATTACTGAATTCTAAAATGAAACCCGATTTTGCCTGTCGGGCTCAGTATTTTTTCCTCTATCTATAAAAGAACTTGAAAATGCTGCACACTGGTTGCTTTGGTATTGTTTACTTAATTTGCATTCATTTATTGCAGATGTAATTGTTAGTAAAAAATGGAAATATGTGCAAGGAATTCCATACGTGATCCTCATTTCCGACATTCACCACTAGGACACGAAAGAGGTCGATGAGTGATGTTCACTCTATATTGCAGCGCACTGTGTTTGTCGCATCAGCCTCAGTAGTGAGAGAGCTCTGACCTTGTGAGCTGAGTTCCTGTAGGTTCGTGAAGGTTTGTGTGTTGCGTGAATTCAGAAGAAGAAATGCCTAGTACTTGTAAAAATAACCCAATTCATTTCGTTATATCTGTGGTGAGTTCACTCTAAAATCACAAAAACGAAAACTTAATCGTCTAAAATAGATAATGCTATGAACTTTATTTTGGTTGCAAGGTTGGCGAAAAAGACAAGAAAATGGCCTTCCAAATATGCTGTTTGACATGTGTTACACTCCCGTCCGGCTGGTTAGAAGCATCACGTCACATGTCCTTTGGTGCCCCCATGACCTGGCCGAACCAATGGATCACACAACAAACTGTTATTTCCGTGAGACAACAATAGCTGAAATCACCTCCAAAACAAATAAAACTGCCTCCTGAGAATGTGACAAAGAGTGAGGATGACAACGTGACGAACACCTATAAGACACAGAAGAAGATATGTATCCAGACTCGACATTCCATACACACCCTCTCTGTGAATCAAATGAGCCAATTTTTTTTCTCTTCTGATGGTATCTCAACGACCTTATTAGTGATTTAAAAGTGTGTATGCAAAAGGCTGATCTTCTAGCTTCACGATTAAAAGAGAGGAATCTTCTTCCTGATATGAAAGTGAGTGTATAGTCTGAAAACAATACTTCTCCACAATGGTAATAAATTTCCTTCTGTTCCGATTGTTCATGCCGTTAACATTAAGCAGATACCTGAGAACTTTAAACTGCTGTTCACACATATTCAATACAATACAAATGGCATATGTGGAGATCGTGAGGTTATTGCAACTGTGCTCGACTTGTAGCTCGGGTACACAAAGTACTGCTGCTTTATATTCGAATGGGACGTAAGGCAAAAGAAAACTTTGTTCTTGGAAAAAATGGCCTGCTCGGAAAAACCTGCTACGTGGAGAGAAGAAGATTCCACCTGCCGACGCGAAAAATGTTCGTCTACTTCCACGAGGAATTGAGTCTCATAAAAACCTTAGTGAAAGCAATGGATTTACGTATTTGCAAGATACGTTTCCAAGGATCAGAGCAGCAAAAACTAAGGAGGGAATATTTGTACAACAGCAAATACAGGAATTAATGGCTGATGAACATTCCTTGATTTGTTGAGTGGTAATGAAAATATAGCATGGCTCTCTTTCTTATTGTCCTAGACCTAATGAAGGGACGTCCCTGAGGCGAAGTATCGCAGGAAAACACGTGGAAAACACTAGTACACTTGTTTATTCACTTTTCTTTGCGCTTACGTTGCTCAGTTCTTTGATTAATTTGTGTACTAACGTAGATGTTTTTGCTCTCTTTTGCCATACATATATAATGATATAGCACACAGGCTGACCTAAGTATTTACAGAAACTAGTATCATATGGAAGCTGAGGCCGATACAGATATTCTGAAATCAGACATGCATTCAGGGACAAACTATCTTCCAGAAACAGACACACAACAAACACACTGATGTGTGCATGTGTTAAGGTACCACATGTCAATATGTATGTTCTTATATCCGTCACACCTCGTGTGTATAAACTCATTCATACATCATATAAAATGCCACTAACTGAACAAATATTCGCGCAGTAGATGGACCTGATTGCAAGGTCGACAAAAAGAAAGGGAAAAAAACGGTTCCATCAACAGTATTAGTATAGCAACACCCACGTTCAGCAGTACCCATCTAGTAAATAGTAACATTCCAGTCTTCTATGGATGTGATGTATGTCTTCGACAAAGTTCTCTTGCGTGGCTTTCCGTTAACGTTCACGGCTGCACGCTGGCTCAGTGTCAATGTCTGTGGCCGCAGGGTTTCTCTGACGCGATGATACGCTGGCTGGAGGGGACGTCGCAGCTGAACGCGGCGGAGCAGCTGCGGGCGGTGCTGGAGAAGGTTCTGGAGAAGGGCGAGGCACGTCGCGACGCCAGCCGTCGCCTCGTAGAGGACGCCGTCCACCTGCTGGAGGACCCGGAGAGCGACTTCAGCCAGGAGGTGGCCACGCTGCAGCCACTCCGCTACACCCAGTAACTGTCGTAAATCCACAATGTGTTCCAAATAAAGCTCCTGGAAAAAGTTTACAAGTGACACTATAAAACAGACTCTAGTTAATTACCTAAGAAACGGGTCCTTAGGTACGAGGGGATTTCAGTAAGTAATGCAACACACTTTTTCTGAAAGCAGTTTGGTTTTATTCAGGATTCAAGTACACCATATTGTTCTCCACTCTTTTTGCAACAAGACCTACTTTTCAAAATAAGCTCCGTTCAATGCGATGCCTTACGGCACAACACGTTACTGGGAGGCTCTGTACTCTCACATGGTACCACTCCACAAGTCGCTGTCAGGGCCAACGTCTTGCTGCGTCAATGACTTACTCAGCATCCACTTACTGGTTCCCACGAAGTGCATCCTTCATTCGGCCAAGTAAATGGAAGCCGCGAAATCCTTCTCCTGTTAGGCGGCGAGGAACCCAATGGGCACACCTTTAGTACCCCCACTGGGGGTCAGCACTACCAACCAGACCGCAGCTCGTGGTCGTGCGGTAGCGTTCTCGCTTCCCGCGCCCGGGTTCCCGGGTTCGATTCCCGGCGGGGTCAGGGATTTTCTCTGCCTCATGATGACTGGGTGTTGTGTGATGTCCTTAGGTTAGTTAGGTTTAAATAGTTCTAAGTTCTAGGGGACTGATGACCATAGATGTTAAGTCCCATAGTGCTCAGAGCCATTTGAACCAACTACCAACAGAGAAATCCAGTTGAGCAGCGAGGTGTTTCATTGTTATATGTCGATCACCTCGAATGAGAGTGTCCGCTCGGCACGCGAGAGATCGGACAGATTGGTGCGACCTCGTTGCGATGCTGACAGGTGCTTCGCCCAACGACTTATCGTGCTTTTGTTCACTGTCAGATTTTCACAGACAGTCGGCAAGCGCCTATGAATATCTAAGATACTTTGATTTTTCGCCGAAAGAAACTTTCTGCTTGGAGCTCACCTCCGTTACAGACGTCATTTCGAAGGTTACGTATAGCGCCGCCACTAATTGGAAATTATAGGGGCTGTGGAGGGAATACTCCACGATGCCCCACAATAAATTCCGCATTTTTTCGACAGAAATTGGCACGGAAAAAAAATTGTGTCGTATTACTTACTAAACGCCTCTCGTACTATGCTGGAAATGACTGCCACTGGGGCAGTTCAGCGTTGATTGTGATTTGCCAATTTGTGAGGCGTGCGTAACATATCTGCAAAAGGAACGGGAGCAGCAGTGTTTTCAGTGTCCTGGTGTAGCTCTCTTAACGTTTGAGGGTTACTTTAGTCCACATGACCCAGCAAAAAATCTTAGGGTGGGAGTACAAAGGATCCTGGAGCCCAGCGACTTTGTTGCATTTACTGATTACCCTCTCCTTGTCTCCAATGAACACACGCCAGGGTAGCATGCTTCTCAACCGTAAATCCATACAACTGTTTATCTTTCGTCAGCCGATATTCAATTGGATCAAACAAGTCATCTTCATTGCGCTCATCCAAAATTTTGGGCTAATATTTTTTGTCGAACCTGTAGCCTATACAGTATGCAGCGCGAGATTCTGGTAAGTAATGCTAACTGGTGAAGTTCAGTTAATACGAAGAAATCCAGATAACTCAGTCGACTACTACCTTGAAGAAAAGTGATCTTACCAACTTCTGGAAAGTCTAGAAAGTGATTTTAGCTCTAAACCAGCCGTCCTTCACAGGACCCAGTTCAACAATTAGCCACTCCTATACAAGAGACTCAAAGTCTTCTTCCATCTAGTAAGCCAAGTGGCTCTATGCAAGGGAACCATTCGTTCCTGGATTGCACCTTCATCACGCGGATGATGCGCTCTTCAGGGCAACAGTTTAGTTGTTTCAGAGTCTTTGAGATCTCACATATCTAGTCGAGGACACTCTTACACAGAACCATGGACAAAATTCAGAACACCGTGGGCCAACAGTCAGTGTACGAACGCAAGAATAGAACTGCTATACCCTTCATTAGATTTTCTGACATGCTACAAATAAGTGTTGCGTCACTGATTGATTTACTACCTAAAGCTGAATAAATGAATCTGCCTACCCAGCACAGAATGAGGTGATGATGTGCTCACTTTTGAAGTGGCGACTGCACAACTATCAACTCAGCGACAATATCTGTTCCGAACAAAATTCGAAAATAATAAAGAAATAATTCGGCGTAAGGCAGCACAGTTCCTTCCCCATACTTAGCGAGAGGTGCAAGTGCTCCGTCTCCAACGACTTCTAACATTTCTTCTTTCTTCATTTCATCGTAATTTTCCTCACAAACGATCACTAGCATTCCCTCTGTGCTGAGCTGTAGCGTTCAAAGTCGCTAAGATAATTGTCTGCACGGAAACAGTGAATATGAGTGAACTACGGTCTCCTTGGTGGCAGGCACATAAACTGCTGTATTGCTGCATTATGCAAGAGAGCGAATAAACTTGTGACGCGATGTTGGTGTACATTATTTTGTCTCCAATATCTGGTGAACTCTCTGACCTTTTGGAATTGTAATCAACGTAATGACAAAGGAGCCAATTACTATTTCGTCGAATGAATTATGTGTTCAGGCTACACAGACATACAGAAAGGCTAGTCAGTACGATGCACCTAGCATATTCTCTGTGTGATTCTAGAAAAACTACTCTCTGCTTTATCACTTTCCACAAAAGGTCTCTCACGAGACCTGGAGATCATATTTGGCAATAAATCTTAAAACACTTGTCCTGGTCGCAAATATAATTTTCATTTATTTTATCATCCTGTAACTCTTTTCGAGGTAACCCCATCATCAGATCTGTGGTATGAAACAAACAGTATAAGATCAGATGTTAAAAATCACGCAATGCACACAACGCAATCAAATTGAGAAAGTACCTGTTAAAAGAGTACGAAGTTCTTGTCAGTTGCTACACCATTCCGTAACATAGTCGCTTCCTAAACTGACAAAGGCAGTTCGATGTGGTACAAGGTACATTTTTGTCTTCAGGTGGCGTTAGTGACAGCATTACCTGCTACTAGGCCATCAACTGGCAGTGGTTCCTCGCAATCGTAATAAGTGTCCCCGATCCCTTCCGCCCTCATTTTTTAGTTTTATTTTTATTCTGCTGTTTGTAATTTTGTCTTTTCCATGTACCATTGCTTTTAACGTTTTGGTCGAAATTTATGTACTAAGTTTATTTCCTGTGTTTAATATCTAGCATATTTGCCCATTATCATAAGCATACTGCGACTAACGCCTCCAGCTCTGCCACGTGCCATACCGTACTAGCTAGCCAGTTTCGGCACAGATGGCGTTTCGGAATGGATTAGGAAGAGACAAGAACTTTGTATTGACTTTAATAGATACGTTTCATAGTTAAATTGCTTCCTTGATATGTATGGATTTTAATATCTTGTCTTATATTGTATTTTTCATAGCATACATCTGATGATAAGTTTATCGCGAAACACATCCGGAGCTGATAAACGCTTAAATAGTAAATTATGCTGACGACCAAGGGAAGTGTACTTGTAATCTCTGCTCGCGAGAGATAGAATACTTTCAAAATTGTTTGTTCATTGACACGATCACGAATAATTACAAACTGTCGCAGGTTTCGACCATACAATACAGTGATTGTGTAGGTGCACTAGTAATGCAAATTTATCAAGCATGGTAGCCACCATTAAGACATAACACGGTACACTTTAAGAGTACTGCAGCGTTTCGATAAAGCAGAGTATTTTTATGTATAATCACATTTGGAGTAACAGTTCGTATTTTTTTTTTTTCAAAAAAAAAAAAAAACACATGGGCAGCAGTATGAAAGCTGCAGCGCCAAACTGAAGTACGGCTGCGTAAATTGTTTGTTAGAGGAATTTGTGGCTGGCTGCTCTGGTTTTCGTTTGTTAAAGGACTTTGTGGCTGATGCACCGCTTTTCTCTTTAGAGACGGGGCAGTAGCAAAGCAGGCCCAAGCTTTGCTTAAGAAGTTACAAATCGTCTCATTTAACTGCGAGGTTCCGAGAAAAAGGTACTTCTAATACTTTTCCTCTCAAATGTTAATCCTTCTATGGAAGATCTTCTCTCTGTTTAATCATCTTCATAATTCGTTTCTGATGTTCCTTTCCTTTCTCTCCGTTTCACATTCATAAAACACAAAAATAGAAACAGAAAACTCGGTTCATTTAGTGTGTAGTTTTGCTAAAGACTACGCAAAGCGATGTACACAGCATGAAACTTCTCACTTTGGTGCACATTTTCTAGACATAAAACACTACTCCATTGCAAGCAGTTTTTAGTTCTATCAGAAACACTGACTAGTAAAACCCTTGACGACGGACAGAAAATGCTTTTGGGAAGCTCAAGGCGAAATAACGAAATTTTGAAGTTTGCGTCTCAGGTATGAACTGAAAAGGTGCTTTCGTGAAAAGTTTCGAATTTATTTTCCAAAATAAATGTGTTATCACATTAAAATCAGCTCCTTAAATGAAAGACCCGACTATCTGCGTTCAGCTCTAGCATATTCAGCAAGCTTCGTCCGTACTGGATACATTTCTACGGACATTTGTCTCTTATGAAACAGTAATCAGGAGGAATATCTAGAGGGAAGGTAGTAGGTTAAATAACTGTTTCCTCGTGGTGAAATAAAACGTGGAGAGTCACCAAATGGAAGAAGGTAAACTTCAGGTACTCCGGGATAGTCGGGTATACGGAATACCGCAATTCCTGTCCTTTGAGTGGAGTACCGCAGGAAGACACACATGAATTGCTTCAAAATGTTCAAGTTATGCTCTGTAGACAGTCCTGCTCGTCTCCGGACGTCGTGTGAGTTACAGAAAAGCTGTTTTCTTGTTTGACAACATTTTTGGAGATAAGTTTTCAATAATATGCAATAATTATTGGAAAGTACACTCAAGATTAAAATTAAGTTAATTAATTAAAAGAATAGCAGATCGATAAATATTACTCGAGTTGGCTACGGATGCAAACTTTGGAAATTTGTGCTAAGATCTTATGGGACCAAGCTGCTGAGATCATCGGCCCCTAGGCTTACACACTACTCTCCGACGGGGAAGCCGCGAGAACCGTGACAAGATGCCCAAGACCACGCACCTACGTCCGGTGCGCTACGGATGCAGCTGGTTCTGCTGTTACGTGTGTCGGACGATATGGTACACTTGATATTCCATAAAACGCATCTTGATTACGCAGACGCTGAGAGCGAAATTTAGATTTGCGACTTACGCAAACAGATGAATGTAAAACGAATCACAAAATATTGTTTCAGAAACTTATTCTAAAGTTAATGAACCTAAAATATTTCTTATTGAATCATATTATTTGATCAGTCGTTAATAAATAGTACTTTTAAGAGGTTAACTTAAGACAGATCTCAAAATTGTATTTTGTGTAGGCCCTACATTAAATACGTTTCTCCCAAATTTACATGACTATCTGCGTTTTTACAACCATACTCCCCGTTTCCCTATTATTTCACATTAGCCTTCAATGCAATTTCTTTTAAAATCTGTTTTTCTGTAGTAGGTTTTTTAAATTCTTTAAAAAAATGGCAAATGCTTATTATCAAATAGTTGAAATTTATGATAGAGTATACTTGCGATTTACGAATGAGTTCAGTTTGCTGGTACAAATACGAAAGTATTCGTAAATGGTATTCCGTTAAAGCCGAACTTCACATTGTTATTCTCATAATTTAGTAGCAATGAGATGAGTAAAACTGATAATAGAATGAAGAGGGCTCATTACGTTTTGTGGAACAAAGTTTTTTTCTTTTGGTCATCAGTCTACTGACTGGTCTGATGCGGCCCGCCACGAATTCCTTTCCTGTGCTAACCTCTTCATCTCAGAGTAGCACTTGCAACTTACGCCCTCAATTATTTGCTTGACGTATTCCAATCTCTGTCTTCCTCTACAGTTTTTGCCCTCTACAGCTCCCTCTAGTACCATGGAAGTCATTCCCTCATGTCTTAGCAGATGTCCTATCATTCTGTCCCTTCTCCTTATCAGTGTTTTCCACATATTCCTTTCCTCTCCGATTCTGCGTAGAATCTCCTCATTCCTTACCTTATCAGTCCACCTAATTTTCAACATTCGTCTATAGCACCACATCTCAAATGCTTCGATTCTCTTCTGTTCCGCGGTGGTCTCGCGGTTCTAGGCGCGCAGTCCGGAACCGTGCGACTGCTACGGTCGCAAGTTCGAATCCTGCCTCGGGCATGGATGTGTGTGATGTCCTTAGGTTATTTAGGTTTAAGTTCTAGGGGACTGATGACCACAGCTGTTAAGTCCCATAGTGCTCAGAGCCATTTGAACCATCTTCTGTTCCGGTTTTCCCACAGTCCTTGTTTCACAACCATACAATGCTGTACTCCAGACGTACATCCTCAGAAATTTCTTCCTCAAATTAAGGCCGGTATTTGATATTAGTAGACTTCTCTTGGCCAGAAATGCCTTTTTTGCCATAGCGAGTCTCCTTTTGATGTCCTCCTTGCTCCGTCCGTCATTGGTTATTTTACTGCCTAGGTAGCAGAATTCCTTAACTTCATTGACGTCGCGACCATCAATCCTGATGTTAAGTTTCTCGCTGTTCTCATTTCTACTACTTCTTATTACCTTCGTCTTTCTCCGATTTACTCTCAAACCATACTGTGTACTCATTAAACTGTTCATTCCGTTCAGCAGATCATTTAATACTTCTTCACTTTCACTCAGGATAGCAATGTCATCAGCGAATCGTATCATTGATATCCTTTCGCCTTGTATTTTAATTCCACTCCTGAACCTTTCTTTTATTTCCATCATTGCTTCCTTGATGTACAGATTGAAGAGTAGGGGCGAAAGGCTACAGCCTTGTCTTACACCCTTCTTAATACGAGCACTTCGTTCTTGATCGTCCACTCTTATTATTCCCTCTTGATTGTTGTACATATTGTATATGACCCGTCTCTCCCTATAGCTTACCCCCACTTTTTTCAGAATCTCGAACAGCTTGCACCATTTTATATTGTCGAACGCTTTTTCCAGGTCGACAAATCCTATGAAAATGTCTTGATTTTTCTTTAGCCTTGCTTCCATTATTAGCCGTTACGTCAGAATTGCCTCTCTCGTCCCTTTACTTTTCCTAAAGCCAAACTGATCGTCATCTAGCGCATTCTCAATTTTCTTTTCCATTCTCCTGTATATTATTCTTGTAAGCAGCTTCGATGCATTAGCTGTTAAGCTGATTGTGCGATAATTCTCGCACTTGTCAGCTCTTGCCGTCTTCGGAATTGTGTAGATGATGCTTTTCCGAAAGTCAGATGGTATATCGCCAGACTCATATATTCTACACACCAACGTGAATAGTCGTTTTGTTGCCACTTCCCCCAATGATTTTAGAAATTCTGATGGAATGTTATCTATCCCTTCTGCCTTATTTGACCGTAAGTCCTCCCAAGCTCTTTTAAATTCCGATTCTAATACTGGATCCCCTATCTCTTCTAAATCGACTCCTGTTTCTTCTTCTACCACATCAGACAAATCTTCACCCTCATAGAGGCTTTCAATGTATTCTTTCCACCAATCTGCTCTCTCCTCTGCATTTAACAGTGGAATTCCCGTTGCACTCTTAATGTTACCACCGTTGCTTTTAATGTCTCCAAAGGTTGTTTCTTTTTACTTTCCTGTATGCTGAGTCTGTCCTTCCGACAATCATATCTTTTTCGATGTCTTCACATTTTTCTTGCAGCCATTTCGTCTTAGTTTCCCTGCACTTCCTATTTATTTCATTCCTCAGCGACTTTTATTTCTGTATTCCTGATTTTCCCGGAACATGTTTGTACTTCCTCCTTTCATCAATCAACTGAAGTATTTCTTCTGTCACCCATGGTTTCTTCGCAGCTACAACAGGACATTTTATCGAAGTCAGCGCTTCGTCTCTACAGCAGTGACTGCATCGATGGCAGGGTTAGTATCACTCTTTATTGTAAGGGAAATGTAGGGTACTACAACAGTTGTTTCCAGGCGACCACGAAGGAATATACGCCCAAGCTGAGGAAACATACGTTCCTCTGTAGCAAAGTTTGAGCTAATTGCAGAGAAAGAAAAAAAAACAAGGTAGAGTGCTTTTTAAGAAGGTTTATCAGAAACAATCCCACAAAATTAATATTGCAGTTAATTTTTAATAAGGCACGTCCTGTCACTCTGGGTTAGTACAGAATAACAGTAATAACGTACAAATAATAATAGTATGAACTATGACAACTTTTACATTCACACAACGCTGCAAAAAAATTTCACAAGTCTCCTCGTAAGTATACACACAGAAATTAACATTGAACGAGTTAAGAGCAAAATACCTCTTAACGAGAAAAATTGCTATTAATACACAAGATAAGTAGGTGTCAGCAAAAAAAAATGGTTCAAATGGCTCTGAGCACTATGGGGCGCAACTGCTGTGGTCATCAGTCCCCTAGAACTTAGAACGACTTAAACCTAACTAACCTAAGGGCATCACACACATCCATGCCCGAGGCAGGATTCGCACCTGCGACCGTAGCAGCAGCGCGGCTCCGGACTGGAGCGCCTAGAACCGCACGACCACCGCGGCCGGCTAGGTGTCAGCACATGCATAACAATGTTTCTGTACGACTATAACAATGATAAACGAAATATGATGTTGGATGTTCGATGGAGATCGCTTAAACACGGACAGTAACAATATCTACAACAATTAACACTGGTTCAAAACATGTGTTACCGATCGGACCATGCTGTAGACACAATGTATGCAGCAAAATTTTGAATAATTTTGAGCACAAATTCATTTCTCAATAATTTGTATTTACGGAAAACAATAGATCAATTCATCGTCTCAGCTAACTGTCCTATGCAGTGGGTGGTTATAATTAATGTGCAGTTGTTCACGGAAGTTCTTTTCGGACTGTAATGCGTTTATGTCCACCGATTTACTCTGGAAAAATTGGTTCCCATTTTGGTCACCAGATGCAAACCTGGCACTGTGCAGCATCTCGTCGATGCCTCCGTTACTCACACTGAACAAACAGTGTAAACGGCAGTTAATAATAAAATCAATATTATGCCTTTCTGACTTTTTTTATCTTTTCTGCCCATGTCCCTATTCCTAATCCATTACATTTGGAAATATTTTATATTTCTTTCTTGCATTCACAGCGTCGTGTTTGCACTTGTCAGCCAAAACTGGAACAGTTTTTTTTTTTCCAGTGCAAATCAGTTCCTCATTAATGCATTGGAGATCTACCAATTGTCTGGAACCGCAAGACCGCTACGGTCGCAGGTTCGAATCCTGCCTCGGGCATGGATGTTTGTGATGTCCTTAGGTTAGTTAGGTTTAACTAGTTCTAAGTTCTAGGGGACTAATGACCTCAGCAGTTGAGTCCCATAGTGCTCAGAGCCATTTGAACCATTTTTTGATCTACCAATTTTTGCTGTCTTACGATAATCAGAGCCCACACTGGACTTCTTTGAGTAGCTAAACTTTAATTATAACCACCTGATGCAATGGACAATCAAATGAAAATGAGGCAGGTGGAAAAGAGTATGCAAACTGCTTATTATTTTAGAAGTAATCACTGTAACTGTTAATACATTGTCCCACTGAGCCTAGTCGAAAAAACCGCTGGCAACACGCGCGATCCGAACTCTTCCGATGTGATGTCCATAGTTTTGGAGCCCTGTAGAAAGACATAGATGGGCGTCGATTTGCGTGAGAGTGACCTCGTATTAGTAAAGAAAGGGGAAGGTAATCGGCCGTTTCTTTCTGAAGGAAAGATCCAGATATTTGGCTGAAGCGATTTAGGGAAATTCGGAAAACCTAAATCAGGATGGTCGGAGGCGCATTGTCCTCCCGAATGCGAGTCCACTGTGCTGACCACCGCGCCACCTCGTTCGGTGGTTCTGTAGGCAACCAAAATCTTTCTTCCGTGGAGGCACCGACAGTCTTGTCTCACATTGAGATAAATCCATTAAAGGTTATGGTGATTACTTTTCAAATAATAAACAGTTTACCAATTTTTTCCAGCTGCCTTGTTTTCACTTGACTGTCCCTTATAAGTTTGTTTACAACTCTCCAAACACGGTTAGTTCAAATACGGTGAAACTCAAGTACAGTGGCGATCAACTACATGGTGCAATACTTTGGACTTGATATGTCTGTCATAAGATGGATAAAAAAAATGGTTTTGAGTTTCTGCATTACCTCAGTGCGTGAGATGCCCTCACTATATGCACATTTTCTCTTGGTGTGCGATAGAGGGGTCCGTGAGAACTGAGGAAGCAAGCTCTTGCCCAGCCCCTCAGACCGTCGTACCAATGGGCGCCTTGTGAAGGGAGCAAGCCCCACCTCCTGGCTGCAGGTCAGCCGCCGCCGTCATGTGCTTTGCGCCAATAGTCTATTGAAGTAAACGTAATAATCTTCGTAAGATCTTTCATACAGTATAAAAAAGCAGTTAAGTGATTTTTATACTGCTATCAGAACAAATGTACAGTGAATTCTTTCCTGAGAAAATCACAGGTAGCACCCAAGATTGGCCAGCAATCACTTCATCGTTCTTTTCAGCACAAATAATCACACTGCACACAAAAGGATTCAAAACTGATGTAAGAACGGATGTATACAAAGTATTGTTTGATGGCTGAAGTCGCTGTGACTAGAAACAAAACAGTGGCGACCAGATATCCTAAATGGATGATGAGTTATCTAGGAAATATATAGTGTGCCCTAGCATTAGTGATTATCGCGAAATATAATAATCATTTGAGTGACAAAAAGTAATATGAAATGACTTCGAAAAGTAAGTGGCACAAAGTTATATGAACTGACTTCGAAAAGTAAGCTACATATTACTGCAGGCCAAATAACTTTTCCTGGATGCCACAGTGCACTTCAAAGCGACACTGTTCACCAACATAGTCACCAGGTCTTGTATTCGGAACGCTCTATCTATTGTTCAGATCTTTCGAAGAACAAATCCGCTCCTTGACCGCTGAGCCATCCGAGAACATGTGTATGTACGTCTTCGTCGTTCGGAAATATCTTTTCCCCCATATTTTCTTTCAGTTTACCGACTGGATGGAAATAGCAAGGTACAAGCTCTGTACTGAAGTCGGAGGAGCAGAGCGGTGTGGCCGCACGGTTAGGGGCACCATGTCACGGATTGCGCGGCTCCCCCCGCGGGAGGTTCGAGTCTTCCCTCCGGAATGGATGGAATGGATGTGTGTGTGTGTGTCGTTCGTAGCATAAGTTAGTCTAAATAGTGTGTAAGTCTAGGGACCGATGACCTCAGCTGTTTGGTGCCTTAGTAATTCACACATATTTGAACATTCGAAGTCGGATGTTTTTAAATTTGTCTTCGATATCGCAGACGAGGTCGAAGGTTTGAAACAACACGGCTTACTGAAGTGCGCATCTGCTGAGTAATGTGCACGTTAGACTCACTCTGCCGTGGTTGTGGATCAGTCCCTCGACTGCCTGAACATTGTCGCATAAGGTCAACCTCGATGCCTTCCTTCCCTGTCATAATCACCCACGTCTGTGCGCCCTTGGTCATATTATTGGGATTATTTGCCTATGGATGGAAGTGACATTAGGTTTAGTCCAAATACCGCAAGAATTTCAAGGTGAATCGTTGTGCAATTTATATGATTTGCCCGCAAGAATCATACTGTCCAGCATACTTCAACTTCGGAGTACGTTTCCAGCTATCCCGCCATTCCACTCCAGAACTGTGATGCGTCTGTTGTCCGTACCGCTGCGGAATTGTGTCTGCAAGACACCAGGAACCTGTACTGTCTTCTGACAATGCGCTGCTCTTGTTGCGCAGTGGTCTTAGTGTGGGACTACACATGTAACTTACTGAAGTCCCTCCGTATACTGTACAAACATCATGTGATCAGAATCCAAGCGTAGGCTTCAAGATAATTATTCATGCATCAGTAGCTGACTCTGATAAACGTGGATATAAATTTGGCCTCGGCAGGCAGCGACATCGGCGATCTGTGTGTGTGTGTGTGTGTGTGTGTGTGTGTGTGTTGTCTAATTCGGATGAAGGCCTTTGTGGCCGAAAGCCTACCTGTCTTACCATCTTTTTGTTATGCCTATCTGCGAATCAATATCTTCGCTGTATGGTGAGTAGCAGTCTATTCTTTTCATAGTATTGTCAGACATGGCGATAAACTTAATACAGATTTAATATTTTAGAATATTACAATCGGTGTCACATCAGTGTTTCAGAATTTGAAATGTTCTCACGATAGATTAGTATTTCACAAACTGATTGGCGAATGTATTTATGATTAGTCAAGATATAATTTTTGTTCTTTTACACATAGCGAGGACATCATCATGGATGCAGATCATGTCACGAAACAAAAATAAATGTCACATATTTATGAAAAAAGAGAAATTTCAATGTTCTTGCCACAGATCATATGTGAAATGGTCTTCATGAATGTGGAATAAGTCGAAGCAGTCTTAAACATAGGTTCATTCAAAAGGTAATAGCAAACTGTCACGAAACATATAAATGTTCAGTACACTGAGGTGCATATGATAATTCTTTGGCTATTGTAACCATGCATCATCAGACACAAAATCACTTTACAACAGGCATTTTATTGTGGGAATCACGAAATTCTTCTAGATAAGCTTAAGTATTGTGGTACCAGTGGGACAGCGCACAAATGGTTTAATTCATGCTTAACTGGAAGATTGCAGAAGGTTGAAATTAACAGCACAGATAGTCTGCAAAAATCAGTAGAGTCCTCTAACTGGGGAGGTATCAGAATGGTGTCCCACAAGGTTCAGTCTTGGGTCCCTTATTGTTTTTAATATATATTAACGGCTTGCCACTCTCTGTTCATGAACAAACTAAGCTAGTTCTTTTTGCTGATGATACAAATATAGTAATCACACCCAAAAAGCAAGAATCAGCTGAGGAAATTGTAAATAATCTCTTTCAGAAAATTATTGAGTGGTTCTCTGCAAATGGACTCTCACAAAATTTTGAGAAAACACAATTTATACAATTCTGTACAGTAAATGTCATAGCACCATTGACAAATATAGACTATAAGCAGCAGTCTAAGGCAGAATACTCAAATTTCTGGGTGTGTGCATTGATGAGAAATTGAATTGGAAGAAACACATCAAATTGGTTCAAATGGCTCTGAGCACTATGGGACTCAACTGCTGAGGTTATTAGTCCCCTAGAACTTAGAACTAGTTAAACCTAACTAATCTAAGGACATCACAAACATCCATGCCCGAGGCAGGATTCGAACCTGCGACCGTAGCGGTCTTGCGGTTCCAGACTACAGCGCCTTTAACCGCACGGCCACTTCGGCCGGCAGAAACACATCGATGACCTGCTGAAACTGTTAGGTTCAACTACTTACGCTATTAGGGTTATTGCAAATTTTGGTCGTAAACATATCAGAAAATTAGCCTACTATGCCTATTTTCATTCACTGCTTTCATATGGCAGCATACTTTGGGGCAATTCGCCATTAAGAGAGAAAGTATTGATTGCACAGAAGCATGTAATCAGAATAATAGCTGCAGCTCACCCAAAATCATCTTGCAGATGTTTATTTAAGGAATTCGGGATATTCACGGTACCTTCGCAATATTTACATTCTCTTATGAAATTCATCATTAGTAATCCATCCCAATTCAAAAATAACAGCGAATTACATAGCTACAACACTATAAGAAAGGATGATCTTCACTATTCTCGATTAAATCTCACTTTGACATAGAAAAGGGTGAATTATGCCGCCATAAAAATCTTTGTTCATTTGCCAAATAGTATTAAAAACCTGACAGATAGCCAACCAACATTTAACAGAAAATTAAAACAATTTCAGAATGACAACTCCTTTTACTCAGTAGATGAATTCTTAGATATGAAGTGGTAGCTGTAAAAAAATGAAAAAATATTTAATTAATTATTTTGTTTAAAGAAAACTTATCTTAAAAGTGACCCATTCCACACCATTACGAAATGTCGTATTCATGATCTATGGAACAAGGATTAATGTTTGTATGTATGATCACATTACTGCACTGAAGATATACAGAAGTCAGATTTTACCTAACACTCACGTTATTTGATATTGCTAATGAAAGTACTCATAATTTGGCTCTGGCACGACATCCGTAACTGGAGTAGGATCTGGACGTCGATGTCAGTCAATGGCTGGTGTGAACATCACTCGAGGCCCAGGTATGACCTCGTGGTGCCTTGTGTAAGAGACATCAGCCAATTTAATAGCCTTTTCATCAGTATTTACGACCACAAACCACAGATCAGTTCCCTGTAAAACCAAACAAAAGATTCGAACAGAGATGCCAAAACAGAAATCTAAGGCAGGAGTCTTCACTCATTTTTATTTCAGTTTCTCATTCAGGGAGCCTTCTTCGGCCAAGGCTATACTCAGGAACCAAACAGCCCATGCTGACAAACAAAAACAGACTTCTGTTAGTAGGTTCTACCTACTATCAGCTCCACTCACCGCCTCAGGAACCACCACAGAGAAATCGCTGTTCTTGTATAACCCTTGAAGAAGGAGCATCATTAATCAGCAGCTAGCAGTGAAGACTGCCGACCAGTGCACGCAAGGAACGAAACAGTTGATACCGCTGTAGCATCTGTATTGTGAGTATGGAAATGAAGTCCATGGTGACCAGAACTACCCACTGTCCAGCCCAAATTACAGCACTAGTCTTGGCCGGATTACTTTCACACTTCATAAGTGAGTGTTGTTTGTGTGCATGTATAGTCCCAAATTTTAGGGACAGTTGCTATTAATCTTTGTGCACATTTAATTTGAATTCTGAACTAATTGATAACTAATTAAGGCGTTTAGTCTACTCACCGTTTGAGAGCTTGTGCTTTTAAAAAATCTTTGGGGTTGATTGCAGTCGAGCCTCATTCAGTTTGTTTTTAAAAGAAAGACGGTTGAGATCAGTCATAGCGTGTAAAGCGTTAATTTGATCTTTTGTTAGTGCACGCATTTCAAGGTTGTTTTACGCCTGTGTTTTAGAAAGAAATGGTGCCTGAGTTCCTTGACCAGTCCAGCATGCAAAGCTTCCCGGTTAGCCGGCGGCGTAACAGTAGAGATTTATTCTTCTGAAATTCAGCTGACTTTTTTAATGCACTGTTAACTTTTATACTGTCAAGGAACATGGTGATTGTAATAAATTTCTTTAAATTTTATTTGTGTAACGAATGGTGTGGAGTAGTCAATGATCTGACGAGTAACAGGACATGCAGAAACAAATGTGGATCATTATAATTTATCGCTGGAGAACATTAATAATCCATAAAATAAATTAGTTTCAAATATACGCTCACGTGGAGCTCTTTAACCTTTCTGTGTGCGAAAAGGACCGTCAGAGCTATTTCGGTCATTCCTTATGCAGGGTGTTTCGAAGGAATAGTAAATATTTTAGGAGGCCGCAGTAGAAGCTAATTTGAATAACACATGTGACCAAACTTTAAAGAGGTGAGTTTTTATTTCGTGTATTGATATTCGTATTCCTGTGTATATTTTTATCGACTGTCATTTTTGTTTTAAAACAAAAAAAATTTGAAGATGTGTTTCAGTTTACATATTTGCATTTTTAACTGTGATTATTGGCCAATTCCGTTGTACCATTTAAGCATGCCGCACCTATTTACAAATGCTGAAAATGTTGATAAGGTCTTTGTGTA